>NW_025059656.1:0-5454 GCF_019279795.1 Protopterus annectens
GAAGGCCTCCTTTTCTCAGGAATATCAAAACAAGGAAGAAACAGTACAATTACCACCAAACATTTTCATCAATATACAATAATACATATTTCAATATAGTAATCAAGCTTAATTCTTTTTGGGATCAAGCTTCTTAATCATTTTGGTTAAGATCTTCCATAAGATGTTATACCTGAAAAGAAATTATTTAGTAGCACCAGAACAATTTATGACTCTCAAGTTCACCTTATGCAACCTGAAAAATTAAAACTATATATATGCATGTATTTTCAAAGGAAATAACTTAAATATGGAATTGGAATTACACTTGTTAATGTAACTATATGCTGGATCTGTCAGGGCATAGCCAGGTGGCACAGGCCAATAATTACCTCTTTTACTGTTCTTTCTTTTATTTTCCCTTCATCCTTTTTTCTACACATATGTTGAATAGCTTGTATGTTTATAGCAGTATTTTTTCTTTGAAGGAGTGGTGGAAAGATTACCTGTCATGTCTTCAAATGTATTCTTTTTGGGGGTGGGGGGGATATTGCTTATGTCAATGAAAATGTGTAAATTAAATATAAACAGAAACAGCTGTACCTTTAGAAATAAACCTTTACAGATAACATTTTCTGTCTCCCCATTTTACATGTACTCAACAAATTCCTATGGCAGCAGAACAATAATTGCTTAAAACTGCCGAATGTTCTTCACTGCTGTCTTAGTTAATAATAACAAATCATCCAAGGGAGCTATATAAGATAAATGAAAAAATAATAGACTTCTTTAACCACTTAATTATGAATTATATCAACATCCATGGAAAAGTACAAAACTGAAGCAACCACAATAACTCGGTCTTCTCATAGCTTTTATCTGTCTACCTGTCTATCTATCTATCTATCTATCTATCTATTTATGTATCTATCTATCTTTCTAGCTATCTACCTACAGTACCTATATATCTGCCTCTATCTATCTGTCTATCTATCTATCTATCTATCTATCTATCTATCTATCTATCTATCTATCTATATCTACCTCTGTATTTATTTGTCTATCTAGCTACCTTACTGTATGATGGTCAGTGTCTGTCTGCCTGTCTTTCTATCTATCTACCTACCTATTTGTTTGACTTTCTTCTTTCCTTGTCCATCAAGCCCCCCACTCACTTTCTCTCCTGAACCATTCAATCACTGACTGGCTGACAAATTGAAAGCTTGTTTGAGAGCTAAGCCAGTTCAAGATACCATCCATGGATGTTTTTTTTTTTTTTGTTACTGATCTATTATTTTGTCTTCTGCCCTGCTGCCCAATGCCCAATGCACTATTATATAAATGGAGATTAAAGTCCATTGGTAACTAACTGGGGTACTTCTCATTGCCTCAGGAAGGACTAAATCTAATTATCTCTGTCGTGATTCACAGCCCTTCCTAAAAAATACACTTAGTCCCCCTTACAGTAATGTTTTAGATACAATTACTAGGTCCCAGTTCTCCAATATGTCCTGGTATCTCGTAAATCCTGGAATAGTAGCTCTGAAGAGTGTTTCAAACAAGCACATATTTTGGTTTCAAGATAGGTTTCAGGTAATGCAAGCATGCCATTTTTTCTGCACAAGATGGGGTCTCATTACTTAAAGAACGTTTTATGCTGAGCAGCTGCACGCAGAAGTCAATAGTGCAAAAGGAAGAGATATAGAGACTGCAGCTTCAGGGAATAAGACTGCTTTTAATGGGCTGGGATTTAAAATGAAGTGCTGAAGAAGCTTCATTGGGAGCTTTCAGTACAGAACATTGGTTACTATTCAAATTAGATGGGGCTTAAGTGTTGTTGCATGAAGGATTTAATCTCACCACTTTGTGAGAGATTGAGTGAGGGTGACAGGAACAGAATGACTGGAGCAACAAATGAGTGAAGTAGGGAAAATGGGCCCATGATAAGTGATTACCCTCTACATGGCAAGAAGCTTCAACATAAGCGGTATCTTCAAAGCAGACATAGAATCAGACTTGGAACAGGGAGTTTGGTATACTGATGTCAGATCTTGATGAAGACTGGAACATAAAAATAGAAACAGAGTAACAGGAAGTGGTATAAGAGGAATTGCTGCCTACCTGCACCAAACCAGGACATTAACCTCAGACATTTGCACTGTTCCACTGTTTCTCATAATCTAAATGGAAGTAACAGTATGGTCATATTCATGTATGCATTTGCTTTGATAGGTTGGAGCAGAACCCCTTACAGAAATGAGGGGATGTCCTCCACCACCGTACTATTACTTGCCTATGCTTTTCCATGTGAGTACCATTACGGGTGGAAGCTTAGTCAGAAAAGCCATTAATATAAGCCACCACTAATGACTATCTGAATGATTGACCCTCATGGTCGAAACTCACCTAGCTGATGGGGAATTAATTGATTTATTCACTGATGAGGATGATAATGACTGACATAAATGGGAGTAAAATGAGTAAAATACAAGAAAGAATAAAGAATGCATATGTGTGTGTATGTGTATATATGTGCATATATATATATATATATATATATATATATATATATATACTATCATCACAGAGATCACACCAGGCGAAATAGCATTTCTATGAACCGCAGAAACAAAAACACCGACTGACAAATATGTTGAATGCGGAAGTGATGAATGTTCAAATTTGATTCGACACAATTCAAACATTTACCACAGTTCTGGAACTGTAAGTACTAAGTAACTCACAGTAAAGAAAGTTTTTGCAGGGGGGGGCATAACCCCCCTGCACCCCCCATGTAGGGGGCTGCACACCCCCAGATACTTCTATATACAAACTCCAAGATTGCACTACAGTGAGGGGAAAGGGTACATTTCCTGATCCCCACTATAGTGCGATCTGCATTAAAATGTAGAAAATCACAACAGTGAATGCTGTAGTGCATTCTCTGTTATGCATCTCTACATTTCTATGTTCATTCATTCAAAAATATCAAATGGGGCATTTCAGACCACTGTGAATCGAACAAAGTCCAATCGTCCATTTGATAGTAAACCATGTGTGTGTGTGTGTGTGTGTGTGTGTGTGTGTGTGTGTGTGTGTGTGTGTGTGTGTGTGTATATATATATATATATATATATATATATATATATATATATATATATATATATAGGTTTACTCACAAAATTTAGAATAAAGGTTCAGCGAACATGAGACTGTCAAATGGCAGTTGGCAGATTCACGTGTTTCCGAAAGTTAATTGAGCTTGAAGCCATATTACAAATGCCACTGTGCATTCGCTGATAGGTGCTCGAAGTTATGAATAGAGATTATGGTACAGTGCTGATTAGGAACTTTATCCCTTTCCTTACTGCAGTGTGGTCTTGGAGTTGAAATATATAGTTTGCAGGGGGGGGGGTTGCCCCACTGCTGAAAGGTGAATTCCAGTGTAGGACTTCAACTTACCTTTGCACCTATACAGACATTAGATTTGATATTCGACATTTGCACCTATTTGATATGCAAGAATTTGACGTTGACTTTCTGTATTGAATATGATTTTTTTCTTCAACATCAACATCAAGATTTTGATAGTAAACTTTCAGTCCCCTGGATTCATGAAGCTCTTGCAAGAATAAGGCTATTCTTGCACAGAGTGGTTCATATCCGTTTAGTATAGCAGTGTGCCTTGCATATGCATGAAGGCGCGCTGCTATCTAAACTAAATTGACATGAACCAGGAAAGAGCACAGGGGGTGTGTGTCAGCAGTGCCAGCACCTGAAACATACCTCCTTCACTCTGAACATGCTGTATGGCAATTTCTGACATGGATGAGTGTCAAACTGTATAATATTAGAGCCTGGCTCTAATATTATATAGTGAACGAGTGTCTGCAGATACTGAAATGTAAATATCTAACATTTCAGTGTCCATGGACACTGAAAAACAAATATCACAAACACCTAGAAGCAAGCAGCCTTCAAATGCACACCCCCAAATGTGTGCACTCTTGCCTGACATGCATGGAAGCAGTAGGGCAAGAGGAAAGGAATAAAAAAAAGCAATAATATTTTTTGTCATGAAATAAATCTGACGTTTAAGCACCGCATAGCTTGTTTGGCCGGTGCGCCGCTATTCTTAGCCTGGCTGAAATCCTGAAAATGATAAGCAAGTGCTACCCTGATAGAAAACATCATCAATTTGCTGTAGTGTAGTGGTACTGCCATGGTATAGCATGTAGAACATGCTTGGTACAAATCCCCCTCTGGCAAATTATTTAATAAACTTTTAATGATGTGAATGATAGATGTCAATCATATGGCTCATGTATAGCACTGTAGGGATGGGAATATGTAAAATATAAATGTAAAAAATAATTTATAAATGTAATGAAAAAATAGATTTAAGCAATGCTTTGCTAGTGTAAGCATTGCTTGCCTGCTTTCAGTTCTGCTTAGCTGGTGTAAGCATCGCTATGCAGGTTGCGCAGATCTAACCATAGTGCAGCATATTAAAACTTGCCAATCAAGAAAAAGTGCAGGAAAACTGCCCTATTTAAACTGCACAGGTGGGAATACAGCCATAATCATTTGGGATTGCACACAGCAGGACCGAAATGGCTGGCATTGGAGAAGGTGTGCGCTTCTGAGCACAACGTTGGGGCATCCAGGAGTCCAGGCTCATAGTTGGGCTCCTAGTTAAAAACCATGATGGCAGGCTGCTGCAGGGCCAGTACAAGGGCTCACAGTACAAAGTGGAGGCCTGGGACCAGCTTGCATGTGATCTCACCAGTGTCACTGGCATACCCCAGACTGGTGAGCAGGTACATCATCACCATAATGACCGGAAGTGGAGGAGGGGTGCACTCTTAGACCAGTGGATCTTAGAACCCCTAGCACAGGATGTCCCACCTGTCTGTAAGTATGCAGTTTTATGTATCTCTAACAATGGAAAAAGTTAAAATTGTAACTGTGCAGGTGTGATTAATGTGTGATGTCTCCCCATACAGCTGCTGCAGAGAGGTCCCAGAATGTTCAGGCTCATGCCCAGTGACTGACCTGGCTGTGTCGGCAGTAAGGTGAGTACAGAATACCCCCTATTATTAGCAGTAAGAAATCAAAATTATAGTAATGGTAGTACTGCCTGTATATATAATTGTGCTGTAAAAGTCAGGAATAAATGCATGTGTCAGGCTACCAGTGTTACAATGGAGTATTCCCAGCTGCTGTGTAATACAGATATCAGTACCAAACAAGGTACAACATGCAGGAAAGGAATATTAAAATATGTATGAGTATGTCTGAGTGAACATGCTAAGAAGGTGCCGTGTCAGGGCTACTGTAAGAAATGAAAAGGATTCCCCTGTGCAGATCATGCAGGAATAGTAATTGTGGAGTTCTGAGTCATACACAGATATGTATGTCATACACAGATGATGTCAAAACTAATAAAGGGGATCCAACACTGGTGTGTGTCAT
>NW_025059657.1:0-4610 GCF_019279795.1 Protopterus annectens
GGTGGGACAAAAAAAGGGACAAAAAGGGGGCGGGGGGGGGGGGAAAGAGAGCCTTTTCTAACGAATTTTTTGAATTTTTTGACCCAAAAATTTCTACTATGGAAACACAACTAAGTTGGTTTTCTACAGGCAACCAATTGGAAAAATGTAAAAAAAATCTTGTTTTTTGTTTTTTTGGTTTTTTGTTTTTGTGGTTTGTTGTTTTTGTGTAAGAGGGAGAGGTATGGTCCAGATTTTCCCTCATTTTTTTGGCCTCTCTTTTCTGTTTGGCCCCGAAGAGGTTTCCTTTGATTTCAGCTGCCCTTCGGGGAAATCTACTGGGCCCTTTGTTTTTCTAGACTCAATCGGCATAAAATCTCTCCCATTAGCGCCCTTTCCCGCTTGGCCCCCCTAAGGGAAAAGCAAAAACAACAAATTTTGGCCTGCTCCTCATAAATTTTGATTTTTGGATTTTTGTGTCAAATCAGTGGGGGCTGAATTCATAAATAATGCAGGCATTTGAGTTTCAGACTTTGCTCTTCAAAAATGTATGGTAACACAAGAATTTTATTCAGCAACTTTCTAAGTTTTATGACAGCAATATTTAAAATGTATCCCTATTTTAGACTTTGTCCCATGTTTGGCTAAGAGGTTGGGTGTGTGTGTGTGTGTGTGTGTGTGTGTGTGTTTTTTTTTTTTTTTTAAAATCCCCAAAATAGGGATAGAAAATTAATTTGCTTACACTCAAACCCTGTACTTTAGTTACAGGAAAAAAAAGCTTGAATCCTTTACCCCAACCATCAAGCTGCCAGGTGCATTTCTCAAAGAATTTAGTTTCAGGAGCACTTCTCAAGGAAAGTGTTTCAGGTGCATTTTTTAATTAATTGTGAGCTTAAAAAAATTTACTCTGCTCATGCTAATCTGTTTACAATATGTAACTGTTTTGTTACAAATGCTATTACTATTGTGCTGTAGGTGGGTTTGTTTTCCCCGAAGCTTGTCCCTTTTTACCCGTAAAGGTCTTCTGTGTGGGCATAAAATTGGGGGGGCTTTGTTGAAGGTTCTGAGGGCCTGGATAAAAATGTCCCTTTGCACCCCTTTTCATAAACCCAAAAAAAAAACAAATTATTTTCAGAGTTGAAAAAAAAATTTTAGAGACAGAACAGGTTTCTCCCCAAACTTAAAATTCGATACTTTGGGGATAAGGGGTTCTGCAGTTCATATGCCCCCTTTGGTGGATTATTATGAGTTTTTAGTTTTTCCTATTTTTGAATTTCCATTAAAATTTTTAAATTTTGGTTTAATTTATTTTAAACATTTAATTTGTGAGAAACAATAAAAACAAAAATTTTTTTAGAGCCCCCAAGTTCAAAATTTTTAATTGGAATTATTTAATGACTTTTTTTCGGAAAAATTGTGCATACTGACTGACATTAGTGGATTGTAATGATAAAATTTTCAGTGGCCTTTTATGGTTGAAATTTCTAAATTTGGGCAGTTTTGTCATTATTGGTTCTTTTTTATTTTTATTTTTTTTATTTTACATTTGTTGACCGGATAGTCCGACTGGATACATGTCCATTTTCAGAGCCGGGAGAAAAGCCCCAAAGGGTGGTTACATATGCAATCATCACAATGTACAGATAGAACGGGAGTCATCATAAATTATACAATATAACAACTTTACATCCTTAAATTTATCAGTCTAACAAACTTTTAATCTGGCTTAACAAATAAAGATATTTGAATTCCATTTACAGACATATTATTAGTCACCAGTATGAATAAAGATTTAGTCAAGCTTGGAGCAGGGACATATCTTTGACTTGAAATATCCTTGAGAGCTATTTTAAATTGAGATGGGTGGTATCTAGGGGAATGTTAGCAAGAAGTGAGTTCCAAATTTTGCCAGAGAGTTGGGAACAGGATCACCAGCTGAGTTGTTGGATTTATGGTTTGCACTACCAATCTATTAGATGACCAGAGTGATCTGGAGTTGGAGTGGGGAAAAGATGATTTTTTCAGGGCAGGTGATTTTCTGGTTGGTTAAGTGCTTTGTGAGCCACAATGATGATTATACTGAATCTGCCTTGGTAGCTCTAGCTATCCGAATAATTTTAAATTTTTTACAATGAGGGTTTCTATAGGGAGACCAGTTGCAAATCTAGCTATGTTATTATAGCAGCTTGAGAGTTTGTATTTTAATTGGGCAAGTAAAGGGAAGAAAGTAGAGTGTAGAGAGTAGATGGGAGGGGGCAATGGAAGTCCTAGCTTTGGGGGGTAAGGAATGGCTTTACCCTAAAAGCAAGCCCAGTTTTCTGTTAATGGTTTTGATTGTTTTTGTTGACTGACATCAAACTTAAATTGTTATCAATAATAACTCCTAGAGTTTTGTATGGGCATTGGAGAGATTATGGACCATTATTACCCTTAATGGAGAGAGAAAATGGATCTTTGGGTGGGGTGAAAGTAGGAGTTTGTTTTGTTAGGATTTAGAATCAGACAGGGGCAACCCAAATTTCTACTAGGTTAAAAGTACTTTGAGTTATTGATAGCAGTCTGTTTGCAAGGTGCCAGTGCAATAAAATTTGAGTCCTGTGTATTGAATGCAGATGGCTTCAGGGATGACTTTTGGGAGGTCATTAAAAAAATGGAAAACAGAAGTGGCCCCAAGATAGCCCTGTGGGCACCTATTTGGGTAGGAGGTTTGAGAGTTTTTTCTGCCATAAAAAGATTGTTGTCTTTGTGCAGGTAGGATTAAACCATCGAGAGTGATTCCTAGAGACATTGTTGCCAGGGTTTGATGAGAAGATGGTGGTGACCATATCAAAACCCTTTGGGAGGGGTCAAAGAAAAGGCTGAGGATAATTGGTTGTTCCTGTTATGTTATTGCATTAGAGAAGGAGAGGAGAGCTGGGGTTGTACTATGATATGGCCTGAAGCCATGCTGGGAGTTAGCCAGTAGGTTATTTTGGGTTAGAAAGTACAGAATTGTTTATGGATGCTTTTTTCCCTGATTTTTCCCAGAGGTGATAAGATGGCTATGGGTCTATAATTGGATAATTCAGTAGATTTTCCCCCTTTTATGGAGGGTATGACAAATTTTTTCCCAGATAGAGGGACTGAGGCTTCTATATGGACTGATTAATTAGAATGGAAAGGGACCCATGGTATCACAGCTTTTGCAAATATTCAGTGGGGGAAAGGGCCAGCTAGGTAGTAGGTTTTAATTTTTGAGTATAAAAAATGAAAGATGTAGAGACTGGTCAAAAACTAAAAGGGGGGCTGGGAGTGCTATCCAGTGGGTTAGAGGAGTTAAGGGTAATTGGCTAGCAAGGGCTTGGATAGTTTCATAAAGAAATTTTAAAGGTGTTAGCAACATCCGCTGGTAGTTTATCAGTAGAGGCTGAGGGAGGTGGAGTGGTGGTTTGACCTGGGTCAGTAATTTATTTATCCCTGCCCAGAATTTTTGGGGGGTTTTTTTGGTTTTTGTTGGAGATGGAGGTAGAGTTTTTTTTTCTAATGAATATTTTGTTTCATTTCTTAGTTGTCTAAATTTGGTTTGATTTAGGGGGTCTTTTTTAGCCCCCATGTTGCCCATGCCTTGTTTCTGATATATTTTTGATTTAGTTTTTTAGAGAGCCCTGGGGCAGCTTTTGTTTTACCCCAGTGGAAAAGGGGGGCATGAGATTTGAGGATGGTAGGAATTTATTGTTAAAGTGGGAATAGCTTCTCTAGGGAAAATGCTTTAGGGAGCCCCGTTGCATGCCTTAAGTTGTCCTGGAACTTACTAGGATTGAACTTTTACTATTTTTATTGTTCTGTAGATGGGCTGATGGGAGTAATTAGATTTGTGTTGCAGATAAAGGTGAGAAAGTGATTGCTGAGGTCATCGGGATGGCCCCGATGAATACATTTGGGGGGGCTATTGATTAGATCCAATCCAGTATACTATCTTTTGGTTAAGTTTCCTCCTGGTGGGGTGGATATAACCTGTGTGAATCCATACAGGTTTACATGGGTGGTAGGAGATTGAGAGGAACAAGTGTTCCCAATGTTAAGTCTCCTAGCACAATGGTTTCCTGTGGATAGTTCTACTAACCATTTGGGGGATGCCCTTTTAGGTATTGGTATTATTCCCTGGTGGAATATACACACAGACTATATTATGCATTTGTTTTTTTTAATTTGGAGCTTGGTAGCAATTATTTCTGCCTTATTGACCTGGGGTTTGAATGGGGGCTGAGGTAAAATTTAGTGTAATTTGAAGAGTACAGCTACCCCCCTTTCCCGGTAGAGGATCAAGTCTAAGTATATTATACCCAGGTGGTAGAATTTCATTATCTGAGGTTAAAGGGTTTTAGCCAGGTTTCATTAGGATAAAATATCAGGGAATGGACTTGTAGGAGGGCATGAAGATTGTGACTTTGTTATTTATGCTATGAATATTTAGTTGGCAGATCAGGAGGGGGTTGGGGACTTATTAATAGATAGTGATTCAACTGGGTTTGTGCAATTGAAGTTACCTTATCTAAGGTGGCAGGGCCCGGGTTTGGGGGAATATCTCCATCCATTGCCAGGTTTTGTGTAAATTTCTATCATCCATTCATGTATTTGCATTTAATTTTATA
>NW_025059658.1:0-5059 GCF_019279795.1 Protopterus annectens
CTTAATCCCAAACAAAAATGACTGGGGCCAGAATCATGGACTGAAACTTAATGCCAGAAAAGCATTAGAGTTTCCTTTGGAATCATCCCCAGGAAAACTACCTCATTGACAAATGGTCCAAAGAGCTGACCCAGTTGTTCAGGATTTGGAAACTGTTGTGGACAATGACAACTTTGACCATCAAGTTTAAACTTTGGAACACATTCATAATCTAAAGGACAAAAGTACAACTCAAACATTGACAAAAGGGAATGCACCCTCATCAGGGGTCTTTTTTTACATCCCCTCTATTATATATACCAACTCTGAGATCACGTTATAGTGTGGAAAGGTCCTCTGGCCCCACTGAGTAGTGACAACAAGCTACCAGCTTGGCTAAAAAGCCATCAGTAAATACAGTTAGCTTTGTGTTTTGAACTTCTGTGGCTGATCTTCCAGTCATCTGTTTTTTTGCCCCTCAAGATTCTAAATGTATTGCCCACTGGTGCAAAAATCCTCCTCTATCATGCAGCTTATAAACAAAGGAATTAAGTCTGGATATAGATATCCCTTGCCCCCCTTTATTCAGGGTCTATATCTTGTCAAAGTTTTACAAGAATGCTATATGGTTGAACCCATATGTTAGAAGTTGTAAAATTTCTAAAAAATAAATAAATAATAAATAACCTGGTGGTTGTGCAAGCAAGCCTCCCTCCACGACCCCCACACTTTAAATATACCAACTGGGAGACTGCACTACAATGCAGTACAGTGCGGAAAGGAAAGATTTGCCTTTTTTACACTGTAGTGCGATCTTGGAGTTGGTATATTTAAAGAGGATGGGTTTTTCCCCTGCACAACTGTCAGGTACACCCAAGAATCAAGGCGTAGGCTCGAGTTAAATGACCCAAAAAAAGAAAATAACCTATAATAGCACACAACTTTCCAAGGGTCATACACAATGCTGAAGGATATCACAATACAGTAATAAAATCACAATGTAGTAATAAGAAATCCAACTGTTTATTCATTCGAAGTAGGTAAGCTCTTTAATGGGAATAACTCCCACTTCTTCAGACCATTCAATAAAATAAAACACAAACGGTCCCTTTATACAACACATTTTTCTTAAATGAATCATTTGAATTATTTAAACTCCCCCTCCCATATTTTAAAGTGACAAGTATTAAAACTACATATAACTATTTAAAATCCTTACATTTATATATATGCCTTTCTAATAATTGACATCATTTCATAAAACAATTTTATGAAACATAAGAAGAAAGGCATGCTAAGGCAGGAAGTGAGGAGGAAGGTTAGGAGTGTAGTAGTGAGGGTAAAATTTGAATGTTGGCAGTATGACTGGTATAGGAGAGAGCTAGCTGATATGATGGAGAGAAGGAAGGTTGATATATTGTGTGCAAGAGACCAAATGGAAGGAAGTAAGGCCAATGTATAGGAGGCGGTTCAAATTGTTCTATCATGGTGTGGATGGCAGAAGAAATGGGGTAGGGGTTATCCTAACGGAACAGTATGCCAAGAGTGTTTTGGAGGTGAAGAGAGTGTCTGATAGAGTGATGTTTATGAAGCTTGAAATTGATGTTGTAATGGTGAATGTTGTTAGTGCATATGCTCCACAAGTTGGGTGTGCGATGGATGAGAAAGAAAAATTTTGTTGTGAGTTGGATGAAGTTGTGGTGAGTGTACCCAAGGGTGAGAGACTAGTGATTGGAGCGGACTTCAATGGGCATGTTGGTGAAGTGAACAGAAGGGATGAGGAAGTGATGGGTAGGTATGGTGTTAAGGAGAGGAATGCAGAAGATCAGATGATTGCAGATTTTGCGAAAAGGATGGACATGGCTGTAGTGAATATGTATTTTAAGAAGAGGGAGGAGCATAGGGTGACATACAAGAGTGGAGGAAGATGCACACAGGTGGATTATATCCTATGTAGGAGGGCCAGTCTGAAGGAGATTGGGGACTGTAAAGTGGTGACTGGGGAAAGTGTAGTTAAGCAGCATAGAATGGTGGTCTGCAGGATGATGTTGGTGATCAAGAAGCAGAGGAGGAGTGTAAAAGCAGTGCCAAGGATTAAATGGTGGAAGTTAAAAAAGGGTGATTGTGAGGTGGAGTTCAGAGAAGAGTTAAGACAGGCACTGGGAGGCAATGAAGAGTTACCGAATAGCTGGGTAACTACAGCACAGCTAGTAAGGGAGACTGCTAGGAAGGTGCTTGGTGTGACATCTGGACAGAGGAAGGAGGACAAGGAGACATGGTGGTGGAATGAGGAAGTACAGAAGAGTATACAGAGGAAGAGGCTGGCAAGAAGAAGTGGATTGTCAAAGAGATGAAGAAAGTAGACATGAGTATAAGGAGATGAGGCATAGCAAAGAGAGGTGGTGAAGGCTAAGGATAAGGCATATAGAGAGTTGTATGAGAGATTGGACACTAAAGAGGGAGAAAAGGACCTGTACCAATTGGCTAGACAGAGGGACAGAGCTGGGAAAGATGTGCAGCAGGTAAGAGTGATAAAGGACAGTGAGAAACTACTACAAGTGAGGAGAGTGTGTTGAGTAGATGGAAAGAGTAGTTTGAGGGGCTGATGAATGAAGAGAATGAGAGAGAGAAGGTTGGATGATGTGGGATAGTGAATCAGGAAGTGAACAGATTAGCAAGGAGGAAGTAAGGACAGCTATGAAGAGGATGAAGAATGGAAAGGCTGTTGGCCCAGATGACATACCAGTAGAAGCATGGAGGTGCTTAGGAGAAATGGCAGTGGAATTTTTAACCAGATTGTTTAATGAAATTTTGGAAAGTCAGAGGATGCCTGAGGAGTGGAGAAAAAGTGTTTTGGTACCTATCTTTAAGAATAAGGGTGATGTGCAGAGCTGCAGTAACTACAGAGGGATAAAATTGATCCGCCACAGCTTGAAGTTATGGAAAAGAGTAGTGGAAGCTAGGTTAAGAAGGGGGGTTATGATTAGTGATCAGCAGTATGGTTTCATGCCAGGAAAGAGCACTACAGATGCAATATTTGCTCTGAGAGTGTTGTTGGAGAAATACAGAGAAGGTCAGAAGGAGTTGCATTGTGTCTTTGTGGACTTAGAGAAAGCATATGACAGGGTGCCTAGAGAGGAGTTGTGGTATTGTATGAGGAAGTCGGGAGTGGCAGAGAAGTATGTAAGAGTGGTACAGGATATGTACAAGGGTAGTGTGGCATTGGTGAGGACTGCGGTGGGAGTGACAGATACATTTAAAGTGGAGGTGGGTTTACATCAAGGATCAGCTCTGAGCCCTTTCTTATTTGCAGTGGTGATGGACAGGTTGACAGATGAGATTGGACAGATAGATGTGGACTATGATGTTTGCAGATGACATTATGATATGTAGTGAGAGTAGGGAACAGGTTGAGAAGACCCTGTAGAGGTGGAGATATGCTTTAGAGAGGAGAGGAATGAAGATCAGCAGGGCTAAAACAGAATATATGTGTGTAAATGAGAGGGAGGGTAGAGGAATGGTGAGGATGCAGGGAGTAGAGTTGGTAAAGGTGGATGAGTTTAAGTACTTGGGATCAGCAGTTCAGAGTAATGGTGAGTGTGTAAGAGAGGTGAAGAAGAGAGTACAGGCAGGGTGGAATGGGTGGAGAAGAGTGTCAGGAGTGATTTGTGACAGATGGGTACCAGTAAGAGTGAAAGGGAAGGTCTACAAGAGGGTAGTGAGACCAGCTATGTTATATGGTTGGACTAGCATTGTCAAAAGGCAAGAGTCAGAGCTGGATGTGGCAGAGTTAAAGATGTTAAGATTTGCACTGGGTGTGACTAGGATGGACAGGATTTGGAATCATTATATTAGAGGGTCAGCTCAGGTTGGACAGTTTGGAGACAAAGCAAGAGAGGCGAGATTGCATTGGTTTGGACATGTGCTGAGGCGGGATGCTGGGTATGTTGGGAAAAGGATGCTAAGGATAGAGCTGCCAGGTAAGAGGAAAAGAGGAAGGCCTAAGATGAGGTTTATGGATGTGGTGAGAGAGGACATGCAGACGGTTGGTGTGAAAGAGCATGATGCAGAGGACAGGAAAAAATGGAAACAGATGATCCTCTGTGGTGACTCCTAACGGGAACAGCCGAAAGAAGATGATGAATTTTGTAAAATGTAAATATAAAATATCTCATTAATACAAACCACAATAAATATCCAACCTTCAAAAACAACAGAAACAGCATTAATAAAGTCCTTCCATATTATGGGGGTAGTTGTATCACCTAAAATTTATATAATTTATTTACGAATTCCACTATTTTTCAAAATCGGCTTTAGTGGAACCCTAGCGTTAAGTCCACTACCTCTATCAGCCTGCAACCAAATAGTCCATCTTACTTCAGATGTGCTTTATTATAGGTATCCCCCCTCTTTCATTTTCCTTGACTATTTCTATGACCATAAATTTGAAGGAATGGACTTCTCCTTGTTCCATAACGTGTTTAGCTAAAGCATTAGTATTTCCTTTATTCCTAATACTCAAAATATGCTCTCGTATATGATTTCTAAATTCTCTATTAGTCTTACCTACATAATGGCTCAAGCAATGGGTGCAAACTGCTAAGTATACAATATTCTTTGTATGGCAGTTAGCCTTAACTTTAAACTTATATTCCTTTCCTGTGGCAGGATGTATAAACTTATTGGTAGTCTCTATGTTTCCACATTGGTTGCACTTTACAGTAAAGATACATAATGCTCCTTGTTGTTCTCCATTCTAGGCCCTAACACAACATTCTTTTCAAATTCTTCTTGTTTATATGTAAAATGATCTACTATTCTCTAATTTGTGGTTCTGATGTCAATACTAGCCAATATTTCTTTAATACATCTCATGATATTATTACTAACATAAGCAGTAGATATCCTCAATTTGTCCCGGTGGCCTTTGTGTAATATGCACATCTATATCTGAAAATAAGGTTTTCCTTTGTGTGTCTCAGTTCTTGATTTCTTCTGCATATTTTAAGATCTTGGGATTCACGAAGGCGAGTCTAAGTAGTGTAAGACTCCATGCAGCCTTGCGATCCAGGCGTGC
>NW_025059659.1:0-5738 GCF_019279795.1 Protopterus annectens
AAACTAAATCAAACCAAAAATTATGGGCTAGGCTTATAAATGCCCTTGGGCAGATAGCCTAGTATGAACCTATGAACCTATGAACCTATAGGTAGTTTATTCCAGAGTATGGGAAGTCTCTGGGACAGGAATCTATCCCTCCAGCATGTTCTGTTTATTGTGGTGACAAGGCTTAGATCCCTAGAGATTGTAGCTCAGTGGGATTGGGATTTCTTTAAGTGGAGCATGTCCCACAGCTCTGGGTGAGACATAGCTCTGTATGTTAGGCAGAGATCACATCTGACTAATGAGAATTAGGGGCTGTAGACATCTGCCACAAAGTGTCAGGAATAGTATGTGACAGAAAAATGCCAAAGAAGATGAACCAGAAGGTGTATAAAATAGTGGTATGACCAGTACTACTGTGTGGTACACAAGCCTGAGCAGTGAAGGCAGAGCAGTTTAGGAAGCTTGAGGTGATGGAGATCAGTGGTAAGATGCAGATTGTGTGGCAGTTGAAGAAATGAGGACACCATAGCAGAAGCTTCACTCTGCTGAATACAATTCTCCTGTTCTTCTCTCACCACAAGCAAACTCGATCCACAGTGCCCCAGATGATGCAAGGGTCTGTAGGCTTCTTGTAACCTTTTCCTGGATCAGATCTAGTCAGGAGAATGTTTTGGCTATGTTGAGCTTATTTGTGATACCTTCTACATCTGGTGTGAAATTTGTTTCTTTGTTATGAGATTTTTGCCACTATCATGTCAACTCGAATTCTTACTTCTAATGAACTTTAATGTTTAAGAAGCACCACTATAAATGGAACCTTATGTGCCCAGCCTTTCATCTCTCTCTAACTTGCAAGTTGAAAAACAATCTTTTTAAAATATTTTTACTTTAGTTTCTTTAATGAAATGATATGTAACTATACTGTTGTGACTTCATTGCATAGGTGAAACTGAACTTGTTTTTCAGAAGTCTGCTAATTATGTGAAAAAGTTTTTTATGTTCTTCTGGTAAATCTGCTTAGCACCAATGGAGTTTACTCATGTTCTTTTCAGCCATGCATTGAATTTGTAAGATTCCATATTTTCTGACTATTGTGTAAATTTGGATGATTAATCTTTGTCCTGCAGGATGTTGAATAATGCGGTAGTCATTTTGTAACAAGCTATTATCTCTTTTCGGAAATGGACCTTTATATGCAGTGGTCTCCTGAAATCGTAACTAAACATTCTGTCATTGTTACTATAGACGATGGGATATGACCTCAGCAATGTGTAACCCTTCTGTGACAATATGTTTATTGAAGCATCAGAGTAAATTAACAATTTGGCTTCTTGTTTTTTTTTTTTTTTTTTTTTCTTGCCATTGTAGTAGTTTGTTATTATTGATAGCTTCAATAGTAGTTTAAAATCTGCTGTATTCTCGGCTTCATTCTATGTGACATCTGTACCATTTGCATTGTGTTTTGCCAGGCTCCCCTTGCTTATGAAATGTATTTTTTTGTTACAGTAGCTAACCTTGTCTCCTGCTAGTATATTGGTTATATGTTTGTAAAGGGAATTCTTTATCTTGCATACATTTGCACACTGATCTAGCCTTTTAGCCTTTCTGCATGTTTCTCATGCACATAACATGGTATTTTCTGCAGGCATTTCTCAGACAATACCTGCATTGTGTGCTGCAGGTTTTCTTTGCACTTGTTGCATTGCTTTCTCTCTTCATTTACTACTTTTGCATGCATTATGAGTTTATCTTATGTTATCTACTTTATATATAAAAGTTGGTTTGCTCATCTCAGTTTTTAGTTTGTGCACCATAACAGGTATACTAAATAAACTTGTCAATTATGACCTGTTGCATCTCCCCTTTCATAAGGAACAGGACTATATTGTTTTTTTTTTCTTAGTTGATTTAAATTTAACTTAGCTGTCTTAATCTTGTGGTGATACATTGTGACTGATTCATTTTCCGCTGGCAAGAAAGGCTCAGTACAGCTGTTTAATTACTCTACAATGATTTTAACATTGACTTACTGTGTTTATAAACTCCTATTTTATGTGTTACTCTCCTATAGTTTTGGTTTCATTTGAGAGCACTACTGCCACTTGAGCCCCAACTGCTCGAATTTCACTACTTTGCGGTCATGGACTCAAGCGGCTGGTAGCTGCTATGACTGTTTGTTGGTGCTGGAGCTCAAATATTGTATTCAAGTGAGGTGAGGAAGCCCGGTAAGGTAGTGCAGTTACCGCACTTCACTTAAACATGGTCATTGAGTTTGGATAAGATTAGTGCAGTGACCATGGGATGAGGAGTAATGAAGGAAGGTTTAGGGTTAGGGAGTGGGAAGGGGGGGGGTTGAATTAGGGAGCAATAGGGAACGTTTAGATTTAGGAATCAGGAATGGAGATTAAGGTTAGGGACTGGGAATGATCTTGCAGTGTCAAGGATATAATGTGCACTTTAGGATTAGGGAGAGGGGAGTGCAGATTTAGATTTAGGGACTTGCTATGGTTTTGTTAAGGGACCAGATGGAAGTTTTTATGGTCAGAGTTAGAGAGTCTTGGTAAGTCTATATAGTTAAGAAGGGTCAGGTGGTGGGAGGGACAAAAAATTTACTTGGATTGGGCTTTCCGGATGGTGTAAATTAGTGGACTTGCTAATTAGAGCAAGTGGCAGGGAGGAAGTGTGTCTCAAGCAAATGCAGTAGACCCCCTTCAAGCCATCTTCTGTATCTCTACTCAGATTTATTTCATAATATTTAACTTGGTCATCACGTTTTCCATTGTGGTCCTACTTTCTCATAATCAATAATCAAGTGATGGGAACACAGGAATTTCTAGTATTACTTCTTTCTGCATATGTATCTATTTCCGACTTACACTTTAATTCAGTAATACGTCTTACTTCGTTTTTGCTAAGTTTTTCTAATTATTTCCAATAGTTTCTAGATGTCACTTACTGAGACACTTTTTCATTTGCATAGATTTGCTTTTAGCTTTTCTTTTGATAGGAAAACTCATTTTACCATGTGAAAATAAAACTTAAATGTGCATGAAATGTGGCCATTTTTTTTATTTATTTTGTACTGAATGAAAACTTTTCAGTATAAGTTTTACTTTCCCAGACAGTACTATCATAGAAGTCAGTGACTGCATGCATTGGGTGGAGAGGGTGATAGAGAATAAATAAGGCCTTTTATAAGACAAAGGACTGCTTACAGCTGCACTGGGTTTAAAATTACTACTGGCACTTTAATAACTGAACAACAAATACATATTTTTCAAAACACAGAAGCACTAAGCACAACTCATACATTTACAAAACTCATTGTATTGAATACACAAACATAGGAAATGCATGCACTGAAATGATGCCGTATTTTGCCAAATGAATACATAATGAATTAGTACAAACTTTTTTTTTTTCAAGGGGACAACCCCTCCCACTCTTCCCCATACTAGAAGACACATTCCTCTCTACTTAGATTACTTATGTTTTGTCTCTTTATAGAGATTGTTTCAGCTCAGGGAGAGTGTTATTAGAAACACAGAGATTGCTCTTCCTCTAGGTTGCTGTGATTGAAAAGTGCATATAAACTACACATTTTCATCCAGTCCCAGACATGCAGTTTAGTCTACTCAACGCCAAGAAAAGACTGACAATCTCCAGTGTTCTTCGATGACAAAAAGTGATATCAGCAGGATGTAGCACACAAAAAACAAACTGGAATGGAATGGAACAGAGAAGGGATTCAGGACATATAAGACAGATGGAATAGTAATGATTTTTGCTTGGATTTTGGTTTATTCGTGAAGGGGCCACCATGGACAGATATTGTTTTTGGACATAGGTAGCTGCTCTACTTGATATTTTAATCCCTTAAGTGACAGCATTAATGTATTTTCATAGAGAAATTATTTATAATTTAAATTGTACTTAAGAAAATGATAATGAACTTTGAACAGAAAAAGGCTAGGACACCATGGTTTAATGTTCTGCTGCATGATTCATTTTAAACAGAAGCCACAGACTACAGTTGTGGTATAGAAATACCTTCCCATTAGATGACGGAATAAGAAAGGAATTGCAGTTCCATTCTGAAGCTGTGCAAAAGTTGCAAAAAATTAAATATGCTTTTGGGTTTTATGCACTGCTGGATGGAGGATTTCTGGAATTATTTGTAATAACTGGCCACTTGAAGCATTTTAATGATAAGTCTTATACTAATAATGTGAGATGTGTAGTACAATGTGCTGGCCAGCTGAAATGCTGCTTTCATGTGGTAAGCTTAGGTATTTCAGCTGTAATTGCTCATATTGCAGGTATTCTAGATGCAGGCAGACAGGTCTTGATAATTTAAATTGTGGCAACGTTTGTTCATGTCATGGTAGCAAAGTGCATTTCTGGGTAAAGTACCCAACAATGATGTTGTAGAAAATTACTAGTAATAAAAATCAAACACAAGAGTTAGCCCTCAGGAGGACATTGCTCAATGTAAGGTGAAGGAGTGGGGGGGGGTCATGTCGAAACACAAGAGTTAGCTCTCAGGAGGACGTCGCTCAATGTAAGGTGAAGGAGTGGGGAGGGTCGTAGCCGAAACACAAAAGGTTAGCCCTCAGGAGGCGATAAGCTCAATGTAAGGTGAAGAAGTGGGGGGGGTCATGTCGAAACACAAGGGTTAGCCCTCAGGATGACATCACTCAACGTAAGGTGAAGGAGTGGGGGGTCATGTCGAAACACAAGGGTTAGCTCTCAGGAGGACGTCGCTCAATGTAAGGTGAAGGAGTGGGGAGGGGGTCATGTCGAAACACAAGAGTTAGCCCTCAGGAGGACGTCGCTCAATGTAAGGTGAAGGAGTGGGGGGGGTCATGTCGAAACACAAGAGTTAGCCCTCAGGAGGACGTCGCTCAATGTAAGGTGAAGGAGTGGGGGGGGTCATGTTGAAACACAAGAGTTAGCTCTCAGGATGACGTCACTCAATGTAAGGTGAAGGAGTGGGGGGGGGTCATGTCGAAACACCTTGACTTCTAATAATTTGTGGCATTACTTGTTGAGTTGGAAAATGGTAGTAATGATAGTGGAAGTTGGGGGATAAGGTTCAAGGCAGCCAAATGTAGGTAAGCCAAAAAGAAAAAAAGTTTGAGGAGCAAGAAAGAAATAATGCATGAGAATTTAAATTATAATGTAAATAATTGGATTGACAGTAATAGGAGATGTGGGAATAGTTAAATAAGTAAAACATTTGCATTGTGATAACTATTTGTATCAAAATGTCAGACGTTTGACAAAAGTACAGCAAACTTGTTTGAAAGGTTATTTGGGAACTAAAGGTCAGTGGGCATTTAATACTGTTACACATAAATAATGACATTAAACTGTTATTTGTAAATATTGTAGAACCTGGTGGGATTTTGATTGTAGATGTGGAATATTAGGGTTACATGTGATATGTAATTAATGCATATACTTATATGTCACCAGTTAAATGGAATAAACAATGAAAAGATATGTATACATGATTGTGTATGAATGGTGTAATTATTTGAGATTTGAACTCAATTTTATTTACAATATGGCAAGGGGCATGAAAAAATGTGGGGGGTGTGGATGTAAGAAAGCGTGATGCTTTATATTCCTTTGTGTTCAAGATTACATATTTTGAAGCATTTCTTTTGGAAGAGGATGGTCAGATTGTCAGAAACAGTTTTTCAAATTAAAACCCATTATGAATAAATCTAAGTGGAAAATACCCC
>NW_025059660.1:0-6027 GCF_019279795.1 Protopterus annectens
ACAGATTTTAGTTATGGCCTTTTTTTGGAAATCTCGTTTTGGAGCATAAGGTTTTGATGTTTGAATAGTTTGGTCAAAATGAAAGTTAAAATTATGTCACAATTTAATTATTGCCATTTATTGGAAATCTTGTTTTAACATAGTGTTTTAATATAGTGTTATTATTATTGCACACATTACATTATGCATAAAACAATGTATTTGCTTTAAAAGTAGGTAAAAAGAATGCATCTAATTAATCAATTATTTATCCAACCATTTTGGGAATCTGATCACATGACTTAAAAGTTTATTTAAAGACTGCTATGTTTGTAAAGTTGTTTGTCTGAAGAAGGAAGAATACCATTTCTTCCGAAAGCGCTTACATTAAAGAGTTTTGTGTTTTTAAATTTGGTGGTGGTTTTTGCATTTCGGCTTCATATCTTCTGGCTTTTAATTTTAATAGTTTGTCGTGGCTTTTTGGAGAGGTTCTGGCCTTATCTTACCACTCCCCACTCTATGTCCCAGGTAGCAGACCTCTGCCATACCCACCTGACATTTGCTCAGCTTAATGGTCAGTCCTGCCCACTGTACTCTGCCCAGCACATCCCTGACATGTTGAAGGTGCTCTTGCCAGGAATGGCTGTAGATGGCAATATCATCTAGGTAAGCAAGGGCAAACCTTCCTGCTCCTACTAAGATATGATCTACCAGCCTCTGTAAAGTTGCTGGGCCATTTTTCATCCCAAAGGGCATCTTTCTGAACTCATAAAAGCCAAAGGGAGTCACAAAGGCTGACTTCTCTCTAGCACTGGGCACTTGCCAGTAACCCTTGGTAAGATCAATGGTGGTAAGATACTTAGCCCCACCTTGCTGCTTTAAAGCTTCATCCAACCTAGGCATGGGGTAAGTGTCCGACTCTGTGTGACTATTTAATTTCCTGTAATCCACACAGAGCCTGGTGCTGCCATCCTTCTTTGGCACCAGCACCACTGGGGAGGCCCAGGGACTGTTGAACTCTGAATTTCCCCTAGTTCCTACATTTCCTGTATCTCTTCCCTCAGAGTCTGTTTGACTCTCTCAGGCACCTTATAAGGGGCCTGCCTAATAGGCCTTTGTGGTCCTGTATCCACCTGGTGCTGCACCAGGTGGGTACGTGGTGCTTTGCCAGTGAATATGTCCCTAAACTCTTGTAACACTGCTCGGATTTCTCAAACCTGGGTAGAAGATAGCTGCTGGGACATTGCTACCCCTTCCACTGAGGTGTCAGTCCAAGTCTCATTGATGAGATCAGTCACCAGATCTCCTTAGGACTCCTCCTGCAATCCCCTGCAAATACTCATCAAAAGGGCCTCCCTATCATGGTAAGGTTTCATCATGTTAACATGGTACAATTTTTGCTCCTGCCTCCTGCCTAGTAGTTCCGCCATGTAGTTAACATCACTGACCTTCCTTACCACTGTGTAGGTCCCTCCCAGGGTGCTTACAGCTTGTTGTGTCTGACAGGAATGAGAACTATTACATGCTGCCCTATAGCATACTCTCTAGCTCGGGCATTCCTGTCATACCAGATCTTTTTCTGTTGTTGGGCTTCTGCCAGGTTCTCCTGAGCCAGGCCCATGAGTTCCCTGAGCCTTGTCCTGAGGTTTAGGACATATGCCACAACAGACTCCTTGTAAGAGTTACACTCACCTTCTCACCCATCTCAAATTAAATCTAGAGGTCCTCTCATCCGATGCCCATACAGCAACTCAAAGGGTGAAAAACCCGTGGATTCCGGGGGAACCCTTCTGTAAGCAAACAACAGATGGGGCAAATATTTGTTCCACTCCCTCTTAAAGTGGTCTGCAAATGCTCATAGCATGTACTTCAGTGTAGAGTTTAACCTCTCAATAAGACCACTAATCTGGGGATGGTAGGGGGTGGTCTTTAGGTGCTTCACCCCAAAGTACTTCCACAGACAAGGCAGCAGGTTTGACATGAAATTGGCACCTCTGTCAGTCAGTACTTCTTTTGGGAAACCTACCCTGCTGAAAATCTCTAACAAAGCATTTGCCACCTTTTCTGCCTCAATGGAAGACAAAGTTACTGCCTCAGGGTATCTTATAGCATAATCTACTACCACTGGGACATACCTTTTCCCTGCGGAACTTGGGGTAGGCCCCACAAGATCCATAGCTATCCTCTGAAATGGCTCCTCAGTCACAGGCAAAGGCATCAAAGGAGCTCTCACCTTGTCTCCTGACTTGCCTACCTTTTGGCACTGCTCACAGGTCCTGCAGTACCCTGTTACATCTCTGGAAATTCTAGGCCAATAGAAATTCTGTATAATACATCTCTTTGTATGTTTTATGCCCATATGACCTGCAAAGGGAATAGCATGGGCTATGGCTAGAAGCTCCAGATAGTAGGCTCTAGGCACTACCAACTTCACCTTCTAGCTCTCCCTCAGAGGTCCACTCTCTATACAGTAACACTTTGTCCCAGTATACAGATTCCTCCTTCCCTTGAGAATCGGGCACCTCACTAGCTACCTGCCTCAGGTCTTATAATGTAGGGTCTGAAAGCTGAGCCTGCCTCAACTCTCTCTTTGTAACCCTTCCCAGCTCTGCTTCCACAGGAAGTCTAGCATCCTCTGACACTGGTGCCTCACTTTCAACCTTGGTACTACTTCTCACCTCTACCCTTGCAGTCACTCTGTCCAAGGGACCATCAGTACCCACAAGCAGCTGTGGCTGCCCTCCAGTCTCACTGTTACAAGGTAGTTCCCTCCCTCCAGTCTCACTGTTACAAGGTAGTTCCCTCCCTGAAGTAATGACTTTACCAGTCCTGGTTGCAAGTGTGCAGTCTGTCTGGGTCTCCCCCAGGCTACCAGACCCACATGCTTTTCTCCATGCCTGACTGCATGTAACTGCATAAACACATGGTACTGCCTTATCAAAATCCTTCCCTATCACGACATCTGCAGGATGGTAGTTTGGTACACCTGTTGTCTCAAGACAACCTACTATTGGCATTTTGTCTTTCCCACTTACTGGCTCTCCCACCTTTTCTTTCCTACCATGCCTCCATGGCATCTATATGCCACATGGCCCCACTGGTTGCATTCAAAACATTTAATCCTAGGTCCTGGATGTGTACCTGGACTCGTGGCTTCCCCTGCTACTGGCAGATTCTGTTGAGGCAATCTGGGCTGCCCACCATGGGTTCCTTTAGACCTATGAGTAGCACTAGGTGTCCCTTTCCTCTGCAGTGATGCCCTGCTTGCTAGGTATAGGTCTCCATTCTTCCCCAACTCATCTGAAGTAGCACATTGTCTATCAGCTAACCAGATCCTTATGTCCTCAGGCAAAGTGCTAAGGGCTTCTTCCCTCATCAAAAGTTCTGCTAGCCCTTCAAAAGGGGTGGCCTGACATCCACTCACCCACTTATGAAAATAAGTGCTTAGTTCAGCAACATATTCATACACACTTTCATCTGCCTGGCGTATATGCTCATGAAACTTTTTCCTATAAGCTTCAGGTGTTAGCTTAAAAAATTCTAGCCAACAATTCTTAATAGCAGTATAATCAAAAAATTCAGAATCAAATAATTTAGACAGCACAGTTACAGCTTTACTATGGAGTAAGGGGGTCAGGAACCAAAGTCAGAGTCTTTGGTCAACGTCATACTGTTTACATACCCTCTCAAACATATGAATGAAATTATCAAAATTATCCCCCTCTGTAAACTGCAGAAAAAATTTACTGACCTTTTGTGCTTCTGAGCTCCGATTACTCCCTTGCCCATTACCTCCATGACTCTGGTGAAGAGTCAGCATCTCATGCTGCCTCTGCCTCTCCTTCTCCTCAGGTTCTAGGTGTAGCAGTTTCTCATTCTCCTCAGCCTGTAGACATCTCAGTCTCTCTGCTGCTTCTGTTTCCAAATGCCTGGCCTCCAACTCAAGTCTCTTTAGCTCCAGATGGATTTTTAAGTCCTCTGCAGAAAGGCTGAGCTGTCCATTCTCTGAGTGTTGTACATCTCCACGGCCAGTCTGATCATCCTCCTGGTTGCTATTCTCTGATGCAGCAGGGACTAAAGCTGCAGTCATGTCTGCCTTAGTCAGGTTACCAGTAGAGCAGTCAGTTCAGCACTGCCCCCCCCCCCTTGACCATGAGGACTACCTCTAACCAGAGTTACACTGCTAATTCTATGGCCCTGGCTAGACATTGGTGTGCTATCTGAAAGCGAATGATGTCTGCTGAATGAGCTTTCATCATGACTACATCCTGGATGATGACCACAAAGACTATCATGTCTGGGTTTGGACACTGCAATCACTGATAGAGCAGTGGGATCTTGCATTGCCATGTTGGCTCACACTGGATGATGTAGCAGTTCTCTGCCCTCATGGATACCAACCCTCTACCAGCAGATGTTCCATTATAGACATTGTCTGATCCAGTGTGTCATTCATTCTGTTCAAAGAGTCACCCACATGGTTCAGGCAGTCCCACATGCCAGAATGCACTAAGTTTAGCACTCACGTTATCTCTTCTGAGACCCTTGTAAAACATGCCTGTGCTTCTGTGATGGTCCTACACGTACATTGTGTGGCAGCTACTGCCATATCAACATTAGGTGTCCCCGGCTGTATGCTTCATGAACTCAACGAGGAATTAAACCCACAGTTAGGACAGCTGTTTAATCTTAGCCTCACCTCAGGATCATGCCAGGGTGGGCCCTGGTCCCACTTCATAAGCGTGCCTCCACAGACCCTGGAAATTACCCCCCCATTAGCTTGACAAGCCTTATCTGCAAAGCCATGGAGAGGATCATAATGGAACTCATAAATAAAGACATAGGGAACTTGCAGACTTTGGATCCAACTCAGTTTGGCTTTGTCAAAGGCAGATCCTGCCTCTTAAACTTCGTTGACTTTTGAGACAGTCACCAAGGCCATTGATGAGGAAAGGCAGTCCATACGCCTACCTCGACCTGGCAAAGGCCTTGACACAATACCCCTCAGGTATCATCGAAAAACTCATCAGCTTGAATGTAAACCCCATCACAAGATGGGTTGCAAACTGGCTAAGTGACAGAACCCACAGGGTCAGGTTGCTGGAGCCATGTCAGACTCAAAGCCTGTCACAAGTGGTGTCCACAGGTCAGTCCTGGGTCCACTCTTGTTCTTTTCTGAAGTACAAGCAAACACAGGAGGGTTATGGCTGACAAAGTTTGCAGATGACTGCAAACTGAAGCCATATGAAAACACATCTGACACAGATATCCTCCAGAAGGGCCTCACAGAAAGGATAACTGGTGCCAGAGCCATGGCCTGAAGTTAAACACCAAAAATGCATAGTCATACCCGGGAAAAACAAGGTTACCCTAGCTACCATATAGGTGGCAATCCACTGAGCACAGAAAAAGTCATCAGAGATCTGGGGACCCAGGTTGACAGTAGCCTTTCGTTTGACACTCATGTTGCTAAAGTAGTTAGGAAAACCTTCTATATCACCCACCTGATCATGAAGGGGTTCACATCTAGATCAAAGGGGGGTCATGTCCCCTGTACTCATCACTTATTAGACCTATGATTGAGTACAATGCCCGTTCGAATGTATCTGACCAGACACCTGCTGCAGCTGAAAGGCCCCAAAGTTCCTCACCAAAAAGGGTAAAGGGTCTCAAAAATATGTCTTATGCTGCCCGACTGAAAGAACTACAGCACTATTCAGACTCATCACGCTTGCACAGAGGTGACCTGTGCCTGACATATGAGGCCATGTCAAACCCAGATTTGATGAATATGCTTCACCTCAAAAATCTAGATCCCTCAGAACCACAAGGGCAGGAGACTTAAACCTGACACGTTATAAATAGAACGTGCTGGAGGGACAGATTCATCACCCAGAGACTCCCCATGCTGTGGAACAAAATCCCGGTACATGTGAGGCAGAGCACCTCTCTGGCCTTGTTCAAGAGGAATCTTGACCAATGGATGGGAGATTGCAGATATACCCCATTACTTCAGTGTCACTGCTTGACAGAGGCCCCAAAAAACAA
>NW_025059661.1:0-5156 GCF_019279795.1 Protopterus annectens
ACCACCTTGGAGACCACATTTCCCTTTTTTGAAGAGGCCCAAGAACCCCCAAAATCTTTCATTATGTGTTCCACTGTGTCATAGGCGTGTTTCAATTTATGATGAATGACTTGTCCAGGGAAAACTTTACTAGCACTACCAGAGATAAGGGGAAGGGGGATCATAAATATCTTTGTGGATTTTGGGGAATACCTGTAATGGTGGCCAAAGGGGGAACTCAACCTTGAAAACCTGTATAAATTTTTGATTCTATTTTCCACTATAAATTCTTCTAAGTAAAATCAATTACTGTGGCCTATATTTCTTCATTAATGGAAGAGGGTGTATGTGTTGAGTTGTTCAAAAGATCAAAGATTTTACTTTTGTATTTTTCCCTGATCAAAAAACACAATCCCCCATTGTCCAGTCATAATGAATGTTGTTATCACACAATGATTGAATAAATCCATCATGTCCTTCCCCGGTTGTTTCCCACCTTTAGTATACTTGTATTTGTTGTGTAGAGAATATAACTCTGAGTTCACTACTTTTTCAAATGATGTAAGTGTTTACACATAGGTGGAGAAAAAGCACTTTTTTCTTTTTCCTCTGTCTGATTCACACTAATAATATTCTGTTTTTAAAAAATATTCCCAATTTTAAATTTTTCTCATAAACAATTTAAATTCAAAAAGGGTATCTGTTACATCAAACTTAAAATCTGGTATAAATTTCATACCCTTTGAAAAAAAAAAAAATTTGAAAAAATCAACTGGGTGGGGTTATTTTAATTGTAAATTTTAATTTTCACTATTGAGAAAAAAATAACATTAGGGGGGTAGGAATAAAATCCCAATTGACCATTTTTCCAAGTATTTTCCTTTTCCCTGTGTTCTACTGTTCTCCATTGGCTCCCCATTCTCAAAAAACATTCATCACCCCTACAATAATTATTGGTGACCCTCGTTTTACAAAGTCACTGACATGGGTAACAGAGTGCTTTTCATATCTTTTCTCAAAAAAAATTTCCTATCATTCCCATTTTTCCATCTTAAACTGTCCCCTTTTTCATAAAGTCCCCTCAGCTTCATATTTCCTGTCATAAGTTTTCTTGTACATATTTTCTGCAAAAATTTTTTATAATACAACTTTTTCCCCCTGTGCAAACATCATCCTTATCTGTTTGTCAATTCTGTCAATTTTTAAGCAGTAAACTAATTTTGAATTTACTTTTAACAATAAACATGATGAACTTTCTGCCAAATTTCCCAAAAATATCATTACAAACTTTAATATTGTGCCCTTCATTTCTATCCCCCGGTTCCTTGAAGAAGCAAACCCATGGGGACTATCCCACTATCTAAACATTTGTGTAAATATAAATTCTCAACTTGAAGGTTCTTACCCTTAAGTTTTAAATGTAAATAAATTCTTCAAGGAAGGAAGTTTCCTTCCCCCCTGAAAATTAAAAATGCTTGGGAATGTCCAAAATCAAGCGGCATGTCCATGAATTTATGGACATCGTTCTGGATTACAATTACATCTACTATGAGGGGGGCATTACAGACAAAAAGGGGTAGCTATGGGTATGCATGTCCCTATTTATGCCAACATGGTACTGCTGGATTGGGAAGTGGAATTCTTTTTAAATTGTTTGGGATGTCCTTCATTAAAAGATATGTCCGTTATTTGCGACATCTTTATCCTTTGGGAGGTGAAATACAGGTGTTGCAGGAATTCATTAGTTACATCAATAACACCACGGATTATCTTAAATTCACCCACCAATATGATACACATGGTATAAATTATCTGGATGTCCTTATATACAGCAAGGACAATGAATTTCACTCCTTACAAAAAAGATACTTTTAGTAATGGTTATTTACATTACAACAGTGCACATACATACAACACTAAGAGGGCATTATAAAGGGGCAGTGCATTCGGGCTGCCCTATAAAGAGAGACATAGTGTGGATAAAGAATTGGATTACATTGGGCAGCTATTTTTGGACAAGGGGTACCCACTCAAGATGGTGAATGACATTACAGGTTATGTTAAAAAAGAATGGGGACTAAAATATAAACCACTGTTGGGGGTGGGCATTTCTAAGTCTTTGCCCACAGGTGACAATAAGACAAATAAGATAAACAAGACTGTTGGGACAGTGACCAACAATACATACACTAGATCATGTATTATCCAATATGGTAAACATTCCAGTGAGGTTAAGAACATTATTACAAAACTGGAACATCATGACTAGTGATCAGACCATCAAATGTAAGATTACTGATAGACCACATTTTGTCTATAAAACAGGAAATAATCTACAAAGAATAATAGAAATAAAATCAAATTTCCAACATAACACAAAGTGCAGAGGACAGGTACTAGAAGATGTGGATGTAATTATTGCAAATACATTATGGATACACTAGTATTATTCTGAAGAACTGTTTAAAGATAAGATTTGGTTCTCAAATAATTGTTCAACTAAACATGTTATATATTTAAGTGTTTGTCAAACCTGTATGAGTTATTATGTGGGAAGACAGACCTTTTGAAGAACAGAATATAGATCACATATACTGTAGAAAGTGTGATATTAACAATGCATTATCCAGACACCTTAAATAGTCCACAGTGTAAGATGTTCAAATTTCTTTTTGGGGTTATCACCCCAACCCTAGAGGGTAATATAAAACGGGGAAAGGGAGATCAGGTGGCAGATCAGGTTGGATGCAGCCACTGGCCTTAATGAAATGATCCCAACTAAGCCCTTGGTTAAGGTTTAGTTGAATTTATTGTCAATATATTATACCTTTCCAGCATATCTTACACAATTGTTGTCATTTAAATTATTTGGGAGGGCTATTCTAAGAATGTGTTTAGTTTTTAACAATATATATTCTTTAACAGTATGTTTTTTTTAAAAATTTTTCATTAGTATCATGATACATATGTTGGCATATATTGTATATATTTTATATATGCCTGTATAAAGTGTTTTTCTAGTTTTCCCCTTTGGAATACATTTTTTCACATCAAGTACTGAATAATTTTTAGGAAGAATATATATGTAATTAGATATTCAAGTTTTAATAATGTAGCAAATTGTTAAGTCTTGCACATATTGTTGATATATCTGCATTTATATAGTTGTTTATATTAGTATGGTTCTGCACAGAAGGCATATTTTAAAATTTTAGTTTCCTTGCAGAAAGTAGTTTATTTCATTTAAAAAAGTGTATGGCTATTGTTAAACAATTGACAAATTTATTAATTGTTACTTAGGGGTTTCAGATTATTTGTGATATATAAGTCTAATAATTTTGTATGTTTCTGATGAACAGCTAAGTACTTGGCTTAACTATTTTTATTTTAATTAACCAAGTGTTTCCAGCACAGTATCCTGATTCCTGGTGCTCCTTGTCACTGTTTGGTGATTTACAAATTTATTGTCTAAATCAGGCAGATTCTTCTAAAACATATGGCATTTGTAAAAAGAATTCTAACCTGTGTAGGGTACAACATAAATGAAAAGAATTCTCAACTGGTACCCTCTCAAAAGATTACATTCCTGGGTGCAAGCTTGAATACAACTGCCCAGATGGCTTTCCTTATGCCAGAAAAGCAAATTCATTTGGTGACTTACTTCAAACAGGTGGCCACAAAAACCCTGCTGTCTGCAAGGTAAATACTGCAAGCCTTGGGGTTCATGGCCTCCTGCATTCTTCTAATTCCATATGCAAGACTGCATATGAGGAAACTTCAGTGGTACTTAAAAATTTATGGAGTCAACGTTGTCACAGCCTGGAAGCAATGATTCCTGTCATACCTTGCCTGTGCCTAGAGTTCCTACGGTGGGTAGAGGCCTGCCATCAAAACAAGGGACTGCCATTCACACCACCCCCTGCCGCCCAAACCCTAACTACAGACTCATCAGACTATGCATGGGGGGCTCATCTGGCAGGGAAGTGCATTCAGGGCAAATGGAGCCCAAATCAAATGCACCTTCATATCAATCAAAAAGAAATGCTAGCTGTACAGAATGCACTGAGCCTCCAAGGACTACCTTCATCCAGGACAATTACTGATAAAGACGGACAACTCCATTATGTGGTACATAAACAAGCAGGGGTACACATTCCTACCCCTCTGCAGACTAGCCATTGCATTGTGGAACTAGGCCTTGAGCTACCAAAAACTACAAGCTCAATTCCTGCCAGGAAAGCAGAATGTTCTGGCAGCCTCTACAGAAATATCATGGACCCTCATGAATGGAAACTGGAGCCACAGATTTTCAACATGTTGAAAGAAATGGGGAGCCCAGACATGGATCTTTTTGCCTCACCACAGAACTACCAGTTGGACAAATTTTTGCACAAGAACCCATCACAAAAAAGCCTGAAAAGTGGATGCTCTGTCCTTCAGCTGGAAAAACCTATCAGTCTATGCCTTTCCCCCTCTGCCTGTGCTCTCCAAAGTTCTACTAAAATCAAACAGGGCAAACCAAAAATTTTGATTGCTCCAGGCTGGCCTCGCCAATACTGGTCACACATTTCTCCATGGCACCTGTCTCGGATACCTTCCTTACTTTCTCAGCAGGAGAACCAAATTCTGCACCCTCAGCTCCAAACATTGAATCTTGCAGCTTGGCTAATCGCTTAAATTCCATCTTAGCATCCCTCAGCAAACCTGTGATGGATGTCATTTTGGAGGCCATTTTGGAGGCGAGAAGGCCTAGTACTAGAAAATCTTATGCTGACAAATGGAAAAGATTCTGTGCCTGGAATCAATATCAAGGTATGAGCACAGCAGTGCCCAATTTACCTCAGATTTTGCAATACTTAACTGAGATGCTTCACAAGGGCCTGTCTCTTTCTTCCATAAAAATCCATGCCTCAGCCATTTCAGCTCATTACAACACAGACCCCCCCCCTTCTCTCATCCCCTTCTAAAACAGTATCTCAGAGGGGCCAAAAACTTGAGGACCACCCAGGAGAGTTCTAACCCCTGCCTGGGACCCTTTTTAAAAATTTGTTTAATTGGAAAAGGAAAACTCTTTTCTCCTTTTCCTTTCCCCCTTTCGGGGGCCCCCAGCTGCACTCAGGGCCTTAAAATTTCCTTTCTTTGGAAAACAGACGCTTCTTTTACAACACTTGGGGAAA
>NW_025059662.1:0-5266 GCF_019279795.1 Protopterus annectens
GTGGGCGTTGGAATTGAGCATTTTGTGAAACTGCATATTGAGATGTGCTAAAACATTGGCAGGTTTGGTAATAGGGTCATAGTTGTGTCTTGTTGTTGTTTGCAGTGGTAAGAGGATAGTTGGGGCCTGGGTTGGGATGAATGTCCCCATCTAATAGTGAGTGGGGGAGTATTAAAGGTCTTGGCTGTTGTGGCTTACAATAGAGGTTAGAGAATTTTCTAGTTTTTAGGTTAGTGAACTTAATGTGTGCTATTCTATGATATTTGGCTAGTAGGTAGGTGGGATTGTGAATGAGGTTTAGGAAGTTTTGGGAGAAAGGCAATGTTGAAGAGGTGTGTTTGGATGGAAGGGAAGGTTATAGTCAGGAATATTCATAGGAGGTAAAGAGATAGGTGATGGATAGAGGTAGGAGAAAGACCCAGATTAGTAAATATAATTTATGGGGAATGATTAAGATGGACATGTTAAAGGATGATAAGGTATGTAAAGCACTTAAGAGATATAGTGGTAGGTTGGGTGTTAGAGCAAGGAGGGATGAGGGATAGGTATCAGTGGGTGTGTTACGATAAAAGGGGGTTGGGAGTGTTAATGATGTGTCTTATATGATGGGAGAAAGTATAGAGAGTGTCCTTTAGAATAAATGTAGGAGTACAAGTGGGTGAATTTACAGTACAGTGCTTAATATTCCCTTTTTCATATAGTACTGTATTTAATTTACTTATTTGTGTTTCTCACTGAATATTAACTCAACTGAAGTTGTGGCTGTTTCTCTATAGAGTACTTCCATTGATAGCAGTGGGGGGGGGGGGGGTAGTTTCACTTCATCACGGATATTCTGTCCTGCCTTATATAAGTGGTAAATTTTGGGTTATTTCTACGTAATATTCCGAGCTTTGGCCGGCTAAGATCTACCTGAAATCAACTGGACGTATAAGTGAATTTAAGTACACTTTTATCTGCTCTTTTTCATATACTACTGTATTTAATTTATTTATTTGTGTTTCTCACTGAATATTAACTAAGCTGAAGTTGTGGCTGTCTCTCTACAGAGTACTTGTTAGAATTTCTGTGTAGCCATTGATAGCAGTGGGGGTAGTTTCACCTCATCACTGATATTCTGTCCTGCCTTATATAAGTGGTACCTTTTGGGTTATCTCTGCTTAATATTCTGAGCTTTGGTGGGTTAAGATCTACCTGAAATCAGCTGGATGTATGAGTGAATTTAAGCACACTTTTATCTTCCCTTTCATATAGTACTGTATTTCATTTATTTATTTGTGTTTCTCACTGAATATTAACTCAACTGAAGTTGTGGCTGTCTCTCTACAGAGTACTTGTTAGAATTTCTGTGTAGCCATTGATAGCAGTGGGGGGTAGTTTCACCTAATCACTGATATTCTGTCCTGCCTTATATAAGTGGTACATTTTGGCTGATCTCTGCTTGATTTTCTGAGCTTTGGCAGGCTAAGATCTACCTGAAATCAACTGGATGTATAAGTGAATTTAAGTACACTTTTATCTGCTCTTTTTCATATACTACTGTATTTAATTTATTTATTTGTGTTTTTTACTGAATATTAACTCAACTGAAGTTGTGGCTGTCTCTCTACAGAGTACTTGTTAGAATTTCTATGTAGCCATTGATAGCAGTGGGGGGTAGTTTCACTTCATCACTGATATTCTGTCCTGCCTTATATAAGTGGTACATTTTGAGTTATCTCTGCTTAATATTCTCAGCTTTGGCTGACTGAGGTCTACCTAAAATCAACTGGACATATAAGTGAATTTAAGTGCACTTTTATCTGCTCTTATTTATATAGTACTCTATTTAATTTATTTATTTGTGTTTCTCACTGAATATTAACTCAACTGAAGTTGTGTTTGTCTCTGTACAGAGTACTTGTTAAAATTTCTGTGTAGCCATTGATAGCAGTGGGGGTAGTTTCGCTTCTTCACTGATATTCTGTCCTGCCTTATATAAGTGGTACATTTTGGGTTGTCTTTGCTTAATATTCTAACCTTTGCCCAGCTAAGCTCTGCCTGAAATCAACTGGGCGTATAAGTGAATTTAAGTGCACTTTTATCTGCTCTTTTTCATATAGTACTGTATTTAATTTATTTATTTTTGTTTGTCATTGAATATTAACTCAACTGAAGTTGTGGCTGTCTCTCTACAGAGTACTTGTTAGAATTTCTGTGCAGCCATTGATAGCAGTGGGGGTTAGTTTCACTTCATCACTGATATTCTATCCTGCCTTATTTAAAGGGTACATTTTGGGTTATCTCTGCTTAATATTCAGAGCTTTGGCCGGCTAAGAACTACCTGAAATCAGGTGGAAGTATAAGTGAATTTAAGTGCATTTTTATCTGTTCTTTTTCATATAGTACTGTATTAATTTATTTATTTGTGTTTCTCACTGAATATTAACTCAACTGAAGTTGTGTTTGTCTCTCTACAGAGTACTTAGAATTTCTGTGTAGCCATTGATAGCAGTGGGGGGTAGTTTCACCTAATCACTGATCCTTATATAAGTGGTACATTTTGGCTGATCTCTGCTTAATATTCCTTGCTTTGGCAGGCTGAGATCTACAAAATCAACTGGATGTATAACTGAATTTAAGTACACTTTTATCTTCTCTTTTTCATATAGTTGTTGTTTGTCTTTTGGCTTTTCCTGGTTAACTCACAGGGGAACTGCCCTAATGATTGGCAGTAGATTTTCACGTGCAGGTGCATTGACATCCAACCTTCAACAAAGGCACGCCCATTTACGCATGTCTTTCGAGCGCCACCCAACTGCGGGGAGGACATGCAGACTCCACACAGAAGGCACTCCCCGCAATCCAGCTGAGAATTGAATTGGAGATCCTCTTGCTGTGAGGCAACAGTGCTACCGCTGCACCACTGCTAGTACTGTATTTACTTTATTTGTGTTTCTCACTGAATATTAACTCAACTGAAGTTGTGGTTGTCTCTCTACAGAGTACTTGTTAGAATTTCTCTGTAGCCATTGATAGCAGTGGGGGTAGTTTCACTTCATCACTGATATTCTGTCCTGCCTTATATAAGTGGTACATTATGTGTTATCTCTGCTTAATATTCTAAGCTTTGACCGGCTAAGATCTACCTGAAATCAACTGGACGTATAAGTGAATTTAAGTACACTTTTATCTGCTCTTTTTCATACAGTACTGTATTTAATTTATTTATTTGTGTTTCCCACTGAATATTAACTCAACTGAAGTTGTGGTTGTCTCTTTACAGAGTACTTGTTAGAATTTCTTTGTAGCCATTGATAGCAGTGGGGGGTAGTTTCACTTCATCCCTGATATTCTGTCCTGCCTTATATAAGTGGTACATGTTGGGTTATCTCTGCTTAATATTCTGAGCTTTGTCTGGCTAAGATCTACCTGAATTCAACTGGATGTATAAGTGAATTTTAAGTACACTTTTATCTGCTCTTTTTCATATAGTACTGTTTTTAATTTATTTATTTGTGTTTCTCACTGAATATTAACTCAACTGAAGTTGTGGTTGCCTCTCTACAGAGTACTTGTTAGAATTTCTCTGTAGCCATTGATAGCAGTGGGGGGCAGTTTCACTTCATCCCTGATATTCTGTCCTGCCTTATATAAGTGGTACATGTTGGGTTATCTCTGCTTAATATTCTGAGCTTTGTCTGGCTAAGATCTACCTGAATTCAACTGGATGTATAAGTGAATTTAAGTACACTTTTATCTGCTCTTTTTCATATAGTACTGTATTTAATTTATTTATTTGTGTTTCTCACTGAATATTAACTCAACTGAAGTTGTGGTTGTCTCTGTACAGAGTACTTGTTAGAATTTCTGTGTAGCCATTGATAGCAGTGGGGGGTAGTTTCACTTCTTCACTGATATTCTGTCCTGCCTTATATAAGTGGTACATTTTGGGTTGTCTCTGCTTAATATTCTAACCTTTGCCCAGCTAAGCTCTGCCTGAAATCAACTGGGCGTATAAGTGAATTTAAGTGCACTTTTATCTGCTCTTTTTCATATAGTACTGTATTTAATTTATTTATTTTTGTTTGTCATTGAATATTAACTCAACTGAAGTTGTGGCTGTCTCTCTACAGAGTACTTGTTAGAATTTCTGTGTAGCCATTGATAGCAGTGGGGGTTAGTTTCACTTCATCACTGATATTCTGTCCTGCCTTATTTAAAGGGTACATTTTGGGTTATCTCTGCTTAATATTCAGAGCTTTGGCCGGCTAAGAACTACCTGAAATCAGGTGGAAGTATAAGTGAATTTAAGTGCATTTTTATCTGTTCTTTTTCATATAGTACTGTATTAATTTATTTATTTGTGTTTCTCACTGAATATTAACTCAACTGAAGTTGTGTTTGTCTCTCTACAGAGTACTTAGAATTTCTGTGTAGCCATTGATAGCAGTGGGGGGTAGATGTTCTTCATCTCACATTGCTGCAGTCCTTACACTTGGGTAGTCCGCTGTCCTCGGTCGGCCCGAATATCAAAGTATAAGGCTGACGTCGGTCAAGGCGCATTTGACTGACATCAGGACGTCAGGGTACAAATGCGCATGACCGACGTCATATCCTCAGTCTTTTTTGCCGCATGGTCCGATGCAGAAGCAGCATTGCAAGTGCCGGTTGGCGTTCTGAAATTGTTCGGAGTTTCAGACCGAGTCAAAGTTGGCTAAGTACCCGTTGGGAATATTTTAGTTTTTCTTGCCTCAGTGGTTTACGGATGTCAGAAAAAGTGAATAATTGTATTTCTTGTGGAAACAGATACGCATAGAGACTATCATACTTTGTGTATTCCTTGTTTTGGGCCTGAGCGACGTTGTTGGGTGTCGCTCTTGTGCTAGATTTAATAAGCGCACTATAAAGAGAAGGTTAGATTGTGCCAGGTTAGTCTTCGGGAAGCGGTGCAATTATAAAATGCCGTCGGATGCTCCGGCCCGCTTCTTCAAGAAGCGCAAGGACAAAGCAGTTAAGCCTAGGCTAGAAGAACCGTCCCGGACGCCGGTTCTTTAGAGGTGTCGGTGGAGCCGGTGGTTCCACCGGAGGTTTCTTTGGGATCCCAGGGAGAGACTTTGTTATTGCAGGATGTGGCCTCTCAGGAGGCAGGTCAGGCTGAAGGGGTTTCTCAGGTTACTATACCCCCCTCCCTTCCTAGGGTGGTTAGGCCCTCTCCTTCTGTTTCCAAGGCTTCTCCCAGAGGCAGGCCAGGTTTAGCTTCAGTTGGTGTCACCCCTAGTTCTTC
>NW_025059663.1:0-5724 GCF_019279795.1 Protopterus annectens
ACGACAGCAGATTTATTCAATACATAAACGTACAAACTTCACAGCGTTTTCATCCACCGGACTTCATCAGATGTATCAAATATGTTAAGCTGTAGCTTACCTATTTATAACCCTTCCCACCGTTAATTAATTAACTAACCATTTAATAGTTTAATCCAAACACTAATTAGAAACAATTAAAATAAACTCATCTGTCATCATTTATTCCTATATACACTGGCTTTAAAATGTAAATATTATAATGTAAACCAAGTGTGTAAAAACTTTCCACTTAAAAAACATTATAAACAATCGTACAAATTTATAGGAAATTGATGAACACATAAAAATGCTAACAAAGAAATAATAAAAACTGATGCATTTAAAATATCCATAAATATTCCTTTGAAAATTTGTTAAAAACAATTAAAAAGAATTTCACACAGGAAAAATTATTCTTATTAATATACTTGTCCATAAAAATATATGCAAAATATTAATATTTGAAACCTTATGATGTAAACAATAAATAAAAGGAATGCTTTAAATCAAATTTATGTCACAAACCCTATAATTTAGCTGCCCTCATCCTTAAAATGGGGGTGATAGATATATGCTCATTAAGACCTGGGAGTCTGTTAGCTTCCAGCAGTAGCTGCCAATATACTTCCCTAACCTCTATTCTGTTCTCCCAAGGTCCCCCCTATTGTCTTGATGTACCATTTCAATAACAAAAAAAAAATTTGCTCCAACACATGTCAAGGTGTGTTTGTATATTGCATTGTTGCCATCCTGTGTCCTGATGGCATTTAAATGTTCATATATTCTTCTTTTCAGTTTACGGGTGGTCTTTCCAACATAAAACGCACCACATGTTTTACATAGGGCTAAGTATATCAAGCCTTCACTATTGCAGTTGGAAAAACTACCACTCCTAATCATATATTGCTTATCCGGAATGTATATCGAATCCTGCCTCAGAATATATGGACATTGGGCACATGTTCCACACTTAAACGTACCTAACTTTTTTCCAGTTGGTCTTTTGTAATTTTTCTCCAGCAGTTCCTTAAGATTTTTACCTTTTTTGTAAGTGAATTGTAATGAATTTTTAAATAAATTCTCCAATTCTGAGTAGCAGCTAAACTTATCCCAATGTTGTGTAATAATGTTTCTAATCTTAGAGGTTTTCTGGTTATAATACAAAACATAATTACCCCTAAATGTCGCTTCAGTCTTCCGTCCTTGTTGTACATCAACCTGTTCACATCCCAAAATAGGGGCAAATCTGGTGGTTCTAGCATTTTTAACTTCCACCATAACCTCCTCCACCATTTGTACAGGATATTTCCTAGCCAAAAACATATCCCTCACCTTCTGACTTTCCTGTTCAAAATCCACCTCCTTAGATGTCATCCTACTACTACGGATGAATTGCCCTTTTACAATACTTCTTTTTTGTTTGTAGGGATGTGAACTACTAAAATATAAATAAGAATTCCAGAAGGTATCCTTCCTGTATACTCTTGAGGTATATTCTTGTAGAGATATGTCCTTCTTAATAGAAACATCTAGGAATATCATCTGTATGAAGAAATTGAATGCTTAAATAAGATTGTGACTACTGACCTAATGTTTTGTATTGAAAATGTAAAAAGGAATTATTATTTAATTAAACAACAAGTGGAAGATAAATGTCAGGTTATTTTCAAAAGGAAATGTGGAAAAATTGATAGGGACCTGAGGGTCTACAAAACTACAAAGTTTTTTGTTTGTTTATTCCACATCCATTGGTGCCTGGTTTTATTTTGAAATTACTTTTACTAAACGTTACAAGCCAGATATAATTTCCGGAGTCAGGGCTATGCTTCATGGGCTGATAAAGGTCTCTTCCATGCCTTCCTCCTCATATCCTTTACAGTTGCTTTGGAATCTCCCACGTTATGAATACTGCAACATTGATAAGGAAGGACATAGTACAGTTATGTAAGAGCTTATCATAACAGTAGATGTCCTTCTGTTCACTATTACAGTATTCAGTCCCTCCCTCCTAACCCCTTTACTCTTTGTTTTTGAGTGGGAATCCACTATTGGCCGAAGGGTCTTTCCCTTTCTTGTCCTATTCCTCTTTTCTCCTAGATATATGTTCTTTAAATTCTTTTGGAAGCTGCTCTGCCTCTCCCAAACAGTTTTGAGTTTTGAGCATGTATCATTCACTTGTAAGTGCAAAAAATCTGTACAAAGCCAAAAGTAATGAGGAGCAAAAGCCCAAAAATAGGGACAATTTTTAAATATTGCCCTTATAAACTTAGAAAGTTGATATACTAAAAGGTTTTGCACTAGCATGCATTTTCTAAAGGATATGAAATCTGAAACTCAAGTGACTTCAGTCCTCAATGATTTGCCAGAAATCACAAATTTTATGAGGGACAGATCAGAAATAGGAGGCACAGATCTGGACATTTTATGAAAATCTGGACAGTTGAGAGGTATGGCGTGTGTATGTCACCTTTATGCCCTACACTTGCATAGGGAGCGTACATCTGACATATAACACTGAGAAGATCTAAAGGCTTTCATATGCTGGCCAGGTGTTAGGTTATCCTTGGCAGGAGATCCCACATTTTATGAATACTGCAATGATGAAAATATGACATACCATGCAGACAGGCGCAGCTGTACTTTCTGATCTCAATTGCAGTACTGCTGTTGACACCTGAAAGCCAGTAATGCACTGAAGAATGATCAGAATCTGTTAATTGTGGCCTCACACTTTTGTGTATACAGGGCAGCCCTTCTGTCCAAGTCCTGCCAGCTCTCATGACCCTCCTCCGTAATGAGATGACTAATTACTGAAAATGCTGGGTGTGAATTGGTCTTATTTCTGGCCTATCTGTTGAGCATCACAGAAAAACATACTTTAATATTAAAATATCAAACAACAAATAAAAAGCAAACTAAAAATAAATCAGATTTCCTGTTTGCCTAATTCAAATACTTCCCTCCCCTCCATTGCACGAAACTGCTGCAGTCATGTAGCTTGAATCACTCATACTTAGCACTGTCTCGAACTGCATCTTGTGGGCATTCACATCCACTGTAATTTCTGAAAGCTCTTTCCTCTGGCTGAGAGGAGCACAGAAGAAGGGAAACACTAATGACTGAGAATCATAATTACCACCATAGCAGCTACAAACAAATGCAATCCGAGGGTCATGCTGCTCAATGCTAGAAGTCTAAATCTCAAAATGCACTCACTTGAAGCACTCCTTAAAATGGAGAACATCGACATTTGGGCTGTAACAGAGACCTGGTCCAAGACAGCAGAAAGCACCTCTACACTACCAGGCTATAACACTTTCCACACCTTTCGGCCCCAGAACTTGGATTGAAGCTCCAACGGCAGTGGTGTTTCCATATTCATAAAGGATGCACACCTCCAGACTGGTAGCCCAACATAACACATAAGAGATAATTTCAGGTGCAGAAGAATGTTGTGTAAGACAATGACCAGGTCAGAGCTCATAATGCCCCTCAACCATGTCCCAAGACTCACATCCCATGTTCTACAATCTCTGGAGAATATTAGGTCCAACCTAACACTCACTAGGGCGACTTCACTAATTCCATTAACTGACAAAACTACTCATGTACCAATACACTTGCCCGATGTTTCCTGGAGTTCATTAATTCCAATGCCCTGGACCAGCTCATTCTTACCCCCACTAGAAGTAGCAACATCCTTGACCTGGTCATTAGTAACATGGCCGACCGTTGCTCTACACCAATAGTCAGCTCCTCCCTGGTTAGATCTGACCACAAACTAATCAGCTTGGACCCCCCCCTCCCCCCGCAAAGGTAACCACCATGAAAAACTTCTCCAAAGCTAATTTTGGGCTCCTAAAAACAGAGGTGGCTAAGGCCTTCTATAGTTATGTAAAGAATCTCCACAGCAATACCCAGATTTGCTCTGAGCTACTGCACAATGGTACCTCCTATATTGAGCCAACAGATATTGCCAATATACTGGCCGACAAATTCAGCACCAACTTTACCCCTCCCCACCAAAGGAACAATCACAATACAGTAGATTGTCAGGAACCAGTATTGCTGCTGCACAGGTTAAAAAAGCACTGTCCAAGGCCAAGAATACAGCTTCTGTTAGACCTGACAATATCCCTGGCTGTGTTCTACAAGAACTACAGAGTGAACTGGCACCTCACCTGTGTGCCCTGTTGAATCACAGTCTCACGTCAGGCTTTGTCCCTACCAAATGGCGCACTGCTACAGTCATCCTTCTCCACAAAGGAGGAGCGACTACAGACCTTGGGAACTATTGACCCATTAGCCTTAAGAGTCTGATATACAAAGCTATGGAATGCATCATCATGGGCCTAATAAACAAGGATACAGGGAATCTCCAAACTCTGGAGCCCACACAGTTTGGTTTTTTGAAGGGTAGATCATGCCTGCTCAACTTTGTTGACTTCTTTGAGTCAGTCACCAGAGCCGTGGATGAAGGCAAGGTGGCTCATACACCCTACCTTGATCTGGCCAAGGCCTTTGATACCATTCCCCACTCAGAAGTCATACATAAACTCACTGAGCTAGGCATCAACCCCTATATCATTAGGTGGGTTGCAAACTGGTTGTGAAAGTAGCTGACTCCAAGTCAGACTGCCGACTAGTCACGCATGGAGTCCCACACGGTTTGGTCCTTGGTCCTCTCTTGTTTGGTATCTACTTCTCTGAAGTCCAGGCCAACACGAAGGGCTGACAAAGTTTGCAGACAATTGTAATTTGGAAGCTATTATAAACTCTGCAAGTGATGTTGACATCCTACAGAATGGCCTCATTGAGACCAACGACTGGGGTCAGAACCATGGCCTTAAGCTCAATGCCAAACAAATGTCTTGTTATCCCCTTTGGGAAAAACCCAGTTCCCATGAATTACCACATTGATGGTAGTCCACTGAACACAGAAGGTGTTATAAGAGATCTGGGAACACAGGTTGACAGCAACCTCTCTTTTGATCATCACATTGCCACTGTGGTCAGAAAGTCCTTCTATGTGGCACATCTCATTTCTAAGGGTTTTGCATCCAGGAAGTAAGAGGTCATTGTCTCCCTCTACTCTTCCCTCATTCGGCCAATCATCGAGTACAATGCCCCATTTGGCATGTACCTCACTAGACACCTGCAACAATTGGAGAGGCTGCAAAAGTACCTCACAAAGAGGATCCTAGGCCTTAAACACTTGCCCTATATGGACAGACTCAAAAAACTCCAACTATTCTCTGTCTCATATTACCTACTTAGAGGCGATCTCTGCTTGACTTACAAAGCCATGTCTGACCCAGCTCTGTTAGAAATTTTACATCTAAAGCAATCCCAATCCCTCCGCACCACACACTCTAGAGACCTCAACCTCATTACCACAATCAACAGAATGTATTGGAGGAACAGGTTCATAACCCAGAGACTGCCCATGCTATGGATTAGACTTCCTATACATTTCAAGCAGAGCACCTCGCTGACCCTATTCAAGAGAAATTTTGATGAGTGGATGGGAAATAGAAAATTCACTCTGGGGATAACGCCAGTGACTCTACTCGACAAAGGCACTGGGAACTAAGGTCAGGTGGCACTATGTCAGCGTAATCTTATGGCTAGGTTTGTAAAGGCCCCAGGGCCATTAGCCTAATACACACTTATGAACCTATGAACCTAAGAAAAGCATTTGTC
>NW_025059664.1:0-5614 GCF_019279795.1 Protopterus annectens
GTTGGATGCTGATCTATAGATTCTCCCTTTGGGGAGGAAGTTTGCACTGAACCTGTCAGCCAGTATGTTAGCAATGTGTGTAGGTTCAGTAATTTCCATCAGAACTAATTCTTGCATATCTGGGAGTTTCCTCTAGGTTTCTAACATAGCTAAAGAAGGCCTTATGATTGTCTTCAGGGTCCTTGGCCGATTTTTCTCTCAAATTGCCTTGGATGATTTTATGAGAGCTCTTAGTTTTTACTTATAATGATCAAGGTGTACACCTTTCAAAGTTTTGCTCTATCTTGTAGTAGCTTCCTCCTTTTGTTGTGAAACTTGTTTATGTGGCTGGGGTCCACCAGACTGGGTAGCTTGCCTTTAGTACAGAGAGTCTTAGTTTTTGTTTGGGATTTGCCTGATCCACTTGCAGTCCTGTGGGTGCTGGTAGAAGGCATTTGTATGAAGTGATTCCAGCGGTTTGAGTAATGTTTACCACACTGGCTCAGGAATAACAAGGCCTTAGAGACCACACTAGGTTTTAGAAGTGTGAAATCGACTTTTTGAGAAGTTTTCACTGTGGTCTTTTTTTGTTTCAGGTAAGTAGGGATGAGGACCTCCAGCGAGAGATTAGTTTATGATCTGATCTCCTGCCAGTGAGGGTATACTTCGGTGTTAGTTTGTTTTGATCCCATGTTACGTGATGATGAGATCGATATATTTTCACCTCTTGTGAAGGGATGGTGACTAGTTGTTCCATGGCATTTTAGGTTTATGAACTCGGAATCTTTAGAGTTAGAAGTGTTAGGGCTTGAGTAGTGTTCCCAGTCTATATTAGGGTAGTTGAAGTCACCTAGTATGATGGTGTTTGGAGATACATTTATCCTCCAATGTTTTTCAGGAAGGCCATGTGAGGTTCCTGAGTTTGAGAGGGTGGCCTGTAACATGCTACAAATTGCAGAGCAGTCTTGCCTATGGTTAGTGCACCTGGATGGTCTCCGATGCATCGGTCGTTGCCACCAACCTTGAGGTGTGGGTGTCCTTTTGCATGAATATGGACACCCCCTCACTTCTCATCTTAGTGTTGTCCGGTTTTGGGGCCGGGCAGCATGATATGAGTAAAAAACATATTATTAGTGCTAGGGTGCTCTCCAGGAGCCTTGAACCAGACTGAGTTTCTGTCACAGCACAGACGCCGATGTTCTCCACGTGAGAAGGGCCTCAGTCGCGTGCATCTTGATGAGACTTCTGGCATTGAGCAGCATGCCTTAGTTTTCCTTTGGTGTTCTAGGGTGGTAGGTTTAGAATTTGGGCACTAAAAAAAAGGCGCTGCTATAGAATTGGCAAGAGCAGCACGCCAATATCCGGAAGCCCAGGGGTGACAGGTGCAAGCGATCCTTGAAGCAAGCGTGGCTTGTCCAGCATATCACATCCAAGGCGGGTGCTGAACATTGGATCCTTTGAATGACGCACCAGAATTTAAACTAATTATTAAAGCTGATCATCTTATCACTGTATTGTGGCATCATTCACAGAGTGAAGAGCGGATACTGCTCAGTCAGGGTCATACCTGCCTGAATACATAATCGAGAGCTCCTCGATGTCCTTTTCATGTAGTCCAAGGAGGTCGTCTCAGGTCGTTGACACCAAGCGTGGACAATGACTGAGTGGTACTATACCTACTGTTGAGAGACCTGAGTGCTTGCGTTATGTAGGATTCTAAAGCCCGACAGGCAACCTGTGACCTTCTCCTTACCTCAGTCTGGTGGCGGCCCGGAGGGCGTCAGTGTGTCTGACTATGGAATCACCAATGACAAGTGTCTGGCATTTTGTTTGGCCTTAAGGGCTGTGACTGTTTGACGCACCTCTGACTGTGTGTCTATGTGTTGCATGTGTTGGGTGGTGAGGTGGTAGTTGTTTGGGTGTCTGCTTTGGTGGCCTCTGCTGTTTTGGTAAATTTTTGATCAGAGCCTCGAGTATGTCTTTGTGTGATAGTATTATTGTGATTTGAAGTTGTGATGGTACCATGTGGCGGCTAGGTATGTATTGTGTGTGATTTACCTTCTACTCCTCCTGTCTGGTCTTGCCAGTCCTATGTTAAACTCAGCCTCAGTTTGGCCGTATAGTTACATCTCTCGCATCATATTTGTGTTTTGTGGGAGAGGAAGAAGTTGTCTGTGTACATAGGAGACAATTGTAACATTGCCTCAATATTCCAGAGTTCACCAGTTGAGGCTGGAGAGGACACTAGCAACTGATCCCTCGACATACTAGAAGTAGTAGATAAGAGACTTTCAAAGGACTCGGGGGAAGTGGAGTTTTAGGCTGGTGGGGTACTATCTATAATAAAGTGCTTTATCAAAGGTGCAGAAAATTACTGTAGGAGTAAAGTGCTAAACTTTACAGATGAAGAGGAATAGTCTACTTAGAATCAAGAAATGGGATGAACTTTTCAGTTATAGGATATGCTGGTTAGATCAGCGAGTACAGCTCGAGGAAAGGTAGTTCTAGGGAAATTTGAAGAGTGGAATTTAGATGGCGAATAGTTAACCTTGTTTAACCGCGCTGCTCTTGTGTGCAACAGTGGCAACTCCTGCATGTAGCAACGTTTAAGCGTGTTTACATAACGAGGGCTGAAGGAGCTAGAATTGGCCCAAAGCGACCAATGGACTACTAGTTTCTGGCTGAAACTTCACCATCCGGACAGAAAGGCGCTCAGTGCTTCCACTCCCACTGGTAAGCAAAAGAAAACTTCCCTCCTTCCCTAATAAAGGCAATGGATGAGTAACAGGAACTAAAAACAAAGCCCAGGGATCAATGGAAACTGGACTGCTCTAGTTCAGTAGTGAAAACAAGAGATTTTTGTTTATTACAGAGATAAGAGGAAAAAAACGGGCAGTAAATGCTATAAATGCTGTGTCGGCCTAAGCGCGCAGTGTGTAGCCCTGCAAAGCTGTTGCAAAGCAATTGGCAAGAAGTGCAATAAGCGGTGTAAAAGATGCAGAAATCCTTAGAAGTAGCAGTAAAACAAGGTGAAATGCAGTGTGGCTTAATAACAGTGGGAAGCCACAAAAATACTTATATCTGGTAGAAAGTCACTCTTTTAGCTCTCTGCTGCTTGGATCACTCTGCAGGCCACCCGCGAGGATCTGTGCTGAGTTGGTACAAGCTGGAAAAGCAGCGTGTTTAAGCGTGTTTTATAGCAGGGGCGAAAGGAGCTAGGAATTGGCCCAAAGCGACCAATGGACTACTAGTTTCTGGCTGAAACTTCACACCAGTGGGACAAAAAGGCTGCTCCAGTGCTTCCCACTCCCACTGGTAAGCAAAAGAAACTTCTCTCCTTCCTAATAAGGCAATGGATCAGTAACAGGAACTAAAAACAAAGCCCAGGGATCCAGCAACTCTGAAACTGGACTACTCTAGATTCAGTAAGGTTGGGAAACAAGAGATTTTTTACAGACATTGTGCAATGCTATAAATAAGCTTTTAGCTAGCACACTTGAGTGTGTTAGCCTACAGGTAAGAATTAAGCAACAAAATAACAGAGTGCAAAACAGTTAATCAACACAAAACAGTTTAAATGGGAATGCAGAGCTGTATAAACAGGCACAAGATGCAGTGGCTAAGCCCAGTAAATATTAAAAAGCCAGAAAAAAATACTTGCAAATCAGTTATAGCAAATACAGTTATAACAAATGCTCTGAAATATACTGTATATTTCCAATATGTTTTGAGAAAGGACAGTCAGAACACACAAGAAGAAATTCAGGTTTAAAAAGAAAAAAGAAAAAAAAGTTTTGTTTTACTTTTTGAAAAGGGAAAAAAGAGGAGGAACAGAAGGCCTTATCAAATGTTCTCTCTGTATTAAGAAGAATTAGCTAATGACACTAGATTGGGAGGTGTGTGTCACAGTAGGCGGGCAACTGCAAAGCTTCATACAAGTATAAAAGCACTACAGAGTCAAGATGAAACAGATAACAAAGGATTTGTAGAAGATTCTGAATAGACAAAGTAACTTTTATATATATTAAATTATGGGAAACAGTAATCTGTAAAAAATAATCAAAAGATACTTATATTTTGTAGCCTCAGTTCTTGCGTCAAACAACTTTCTCCAGCCTGCACTGTGTGCAAAGACAAAGACCAAAAAAACAACTTTTTTTTACAAAAGAACACAAAAGAACCAGCCCCACTCAGCCAAGAGATAATTACACAGAGTAAATGTTTCAGTTTATACAATAGCCTAAGACAGCAAAGAAGCACTGCAGAGTCAAATGAAAGTTTTAAACAGATAAGGATTTGTGAAGATTCTGAATAGACAAAGTGCTTTATATATATTAAATTATAAAAACAGTAATCTGTAAAAATAATCAAAAGATACTTATATTTTGTAGCTCAGTTGCGGTCAAACAACTTCTCCAGCCTGCACTGGGAAGATCTTGTTCTGCTGTTTCACTTGAAATGGGATTTCAAAATTATCATCTCAACGATCTCGTCTTCAGTGATGTGTGGTTTTGATGATTTGATATGTGTGTGTGTGTGTGTGTGTGTGTGTGTGTGTGTGTGTGTGTGTGTGTGTGTGTGTGTGTGTGTCTGTGTGTGTCTGTGTGTGTGTGTGTGTGTGTGTGTGTGTGTGTGTGTGTGTGTGTGTGTGTGTGTGTGTGTGTATCTATATCTATATATATATATATATATATATATATATATATATATATATATATATATATATACATATATATATATATATGAGCTATACAAGCCTAAAAATCTGAAGACCAAAATCTGAAAGTTCAAAATACTGAAAACTCAAATCAAAAGAAACATACAGGATACCAACACTTACTATATTCCAGCACAAGTACATACAGAAACAAATAAAACACAAATTATATTACTTGTGTCCATTAATTACAGTTGTAATGACACTATTCTGCATGTATAAGGACTTACTACACCCACCCATCAGTTTTACATGCAGGGACCCTTTAGCCATTAATTGCATGAGTAATGACACACTCTACATGTATAAGGGCACCCTACACCCAGGCATCAGCTTTACATTCATGGACCCTGTATCCACTCGTTACACTTGTAATGACACTGTTCTACTCTTCTACATATATAAGGACATCCAATACCCATCTGTCAGTTCTGCATTACGGTTCCTTGCATCCAATAAGTTAGAGGTGTAATGGCACTATTCTGCATGTGTAAGGACACCCTACACCTAGCCATCACTTCTACATACAGTACCCTGTGTCCATTAATTACAGGTGTAATGACTATATTCTGCATGTGTAAGGACAGCCTACAGCCAGTCATTACAGGTGTAGTGGAGCTATTCTAAGGGCACGTTACACCCAGCAATGTCAATCTCTGTTTCTCAACTCTTCTCTTGGGTAGCTGATATTTGTGGTTCCCGACTTAAACTGAACTAATTTTTTTCACATCTGTTCCAAGTGTGTTGCAAGCCTATACATAGGGCTCTTACAGCTGTCACACTTATTTTATTATGATTTTCTGCGAGATATCAATCTCCACTGAAAATTCAGTTCTTGAAGTTTGTTACATAACCAAACTGATAAATATATAAAAATAGTTGCATAATTTTCAATTTGTGGTAAGAAGCCCAAGTTTT
>NW_025059665.1:0-5435 GCF_019279795.1 Protopterus annectens
ATTCTTTTCCCTCTGTTTGCTGCTGGATTTAACACTCACAGGAGATTAGAGTCCTGATTATCCACTCAATGATTTCCCCGATTGCTGATGAGCTTCCTGCTGCTGGGTTACTTGTTTTTGTTGTAATCGGAAAGTATAGTATGTTCCCTTTAATCTCCCATCCACAATCTATGGTTTCCTTGCTTGTGAAGTGGTTCCTGATGCATCTGCAAATATTCGTTTTGTGGACTGCTGTTACTCAATTCAGTTTGGGTTCCGTGCATGTTAGCATGTTTTTCATTTAGTTCGGCTCAAGACCTGTGTGCGGAGGAAGCCCTCTGTGATCAGGACCCCTTACGGATGTCGATAATATCGCTAGCTCTGTGCCTGTTAATCAGGCTTTCTATATGTCTAAAAATCTTCAGATCTCATTATTTAGGAAAGGATTTTTTTTCCCAGTTAATATGTTTAGTGTTTCTGCTTTATAGTATTGTATTTATTAAAGTGGCACTTTTGATGTATATATGTTAAAGTGCTTTATGTTGCCACTATTTTTTCTTACATTGAATCGGAAATGGGGACCTGCCACTGGGGGTCTGTAGAGGGCACTGTTCTATCATTATTTGACAAGGAATAATACTTGTTCTCAAGTTCTTATACATTAAGGGCATGACACAATACGAATTTGTATAGTATATCATAGATGGTAAGGGATATTAGAAACATTAGCCATACACTTCAATAGAAATGATTCAAATAAACCTGAATTTAAAATATACTCATAATAGAGCAATTATAAAGTTTTCTATCTAGTGAAATGTTTTCTATGTACACTACACATGTCAAGTTTCTAGGTTAAGTATAGTTTTATATATTATAGCTCAAATTTATATGTGAACGGATGCAAAGGTTAAATCTAATGTAAACATCCTTTCATAGTATGCTTAGGCTGGTGAATTACTTAATAGTGGGATGTGTGCTAGGTTTAGCTTTTTATTTTTATTTATGATTAAAATGCCATTTTTTTCTGTATAGCAACTTGAAACAACACAAGACAATACTAGATGAAACAGTGCTTAACACCTATGGTAGGGGATTCTTTGAGTCCTTAGCATACATTAGTTTTCACATACTACCTAACTCAGAATGAAACCATATCCATGTTAGGTTACTAAACAATATTTTATTTATTTTTTTATTATTTGTAACGGAGTTGGGAGACCTGATATTGCATATTAGACCGATGATTAATATTGGTTGTGTTGGTGATCCCACTATTAAAATGAAGTTATATCCACTCATGCTCTACAAATCAGTTTAGTCAATAATTATACTATTAGTCAGAGATCTATTGATTATAGGGTTTGTTGATATAAAAGTATTATATCTTAAATATATAAATTAATATTTCTTATTCTAGATACTTTTAAATTATAAGGTTTGAGATATGCTCTTATATTAATATATTCACTTACATGATTACTTTGCTCTAGATATATTATAATTTTACTACGATATTTATGTTTCACATGCACCTACCAAGGCAAAGATACATTATAGTGTTAGATTAACAGTATTTTCTTTATTTGACACAATTTTGAAATAACTATATAGGAGTTTGTGAATACACATGTGAATGGGGTTAAGTATGTCGGGCATTTTGGTATCAGATTATTGTGTAAATATGTTTAGCTTTGTTAACTTTATTATAGTCCTTCTTAGGACTTTACCTAAAATTTCCTTTGAGACATTGGATTTACTAGTGACCAAGTACACACATCATACATATAGTTATCTATATCTTCCTTCTTTTGAGAAGCTAAGGTGGGTAGGCACTGGGGTGGTGAGGTGGGAAGATTTTGAGACTAATGTTAATTCTATTTTGAATCATACCTTTATATATAATAATTGTTGTACTGAGACTAAGCTTTGCTTTTTCTCTTCCTTTTTATATATTTTTTTCATGCACAAACATTTTATTCTCCTGCATTTCTTCTAACAGACCTTTGATAATCACATGACTAATTTATTAATAATTGATTCCTGGAATGTAAGAGGGATTAAGAACAAAGCTAAGAAATCCTTACTATTTCATTTAATGTATAAATCACATGCTAATATATGTTTTCTGCAAGAAACACATACTCCTAGGGATGACTGGTACAAAGAAAAAAGCAAAAAATGGATCAAAAAAATAATAGCTTCTGGTGACACTTCTAATTCCAGGGGGGTGGCTATCATAATTAAACAAAAATTTCAGGGGAGTATTATTGAAGAAAAACATGACAATGAGGGTAGATGGTGCTACTTTACCTCCACCATACATAATCTAGATAAACCACTTTTGGTGCTAAATATTTATGGTCCTTGTAGTCATCAACATTTTTTTATTCTACAGATACATAATATTCTCTCTTCCTATAAAGATCACTATGTTATTGTAGGTGGAGACTGGAATGCTGTAATCAACCCAGTTATAGACCGCACTAGTTGTTCCTCTTCTTATAATCAACAAGCATCCCTTGCGCTGGAGGACCTAATATTGGACTATAATCTTATAGACCCTCTACAACTTACTAAATACTCAAACAAAAAAGATATATATACATATTACTCAAAATGTTATCATTCATGGTCAAGGTTAGATTTCTTTCTTATATCTACTTTTTTATCACAATTGTTATTAGACTTTAGTATTGAGCCCAGATTTCTTTCTGATCACTCTAGAATCTTACTAAAATTAAATATGGACTTTAATTCTAGACGCACATTCAAACAAAATAATTGGACTTTGTATAATAATTTGCTTTCTAATAAAGATATTAGTAAAACATGTATAGAAATAATTCAAGAAATGGAAAATAACTTAGATTTAACAGATATTCCCTATGATATACAGTGGGCTGCTTGTAAGGCTAGGTTGAGGGGAATGTTTATTGGTAAGGCTTCATACCTTAAAAAACAATTTAATAATAAAGAAAGTTCCCTAAAACTAAAGATTCAGTCTCTTGAAACTCAATATAGATTAAATTCGGACCCCTCATATTATAAGCAAATTATACAATCTCAAAAAGAACTTCTTTTGTTACACCAAAATAACCTCTCTATACTGGAGCAAAGATTATTAGCTACTTACTCTGAATGGGCTCAAGTACCCTCCAAAACTCTAGCAAGAATAATTAAAAAAAACTTTGACAGGCCCAAAATATCGCCTATACAATACAAAAATCAAGTATATAACACGGACAAGGAAATTTTGCAACTTTTTACGCTATTATATACTGATTTATATTCTAAAAAATCTAAACCTTCATTTAATTGTCATATAAATAGTTTTCTAAGATCTATAATGTTCCCTATGTTGAATGAAAAACAACATAACATTTTGTCAGCTCCTCTAAGTCTCCTTAAAATCTCGGATTCCATTGACAGACTCAAACTTGGTAAATCCCCATGTCCAGACGGATTCACACGGAATTTTTAAATTTTAAGTCAGTAATTGCTCCCTTCTTGTTCAAGGTTTATAATTATATTAAATAAACGATATAGCTGATCTCCATTGGAACACCTCAAAAACTATACTAATTTTAAAGAACAATAAAACAAAACGGACCCCAATAATTACAGACCCATTTCATTAATTAATTTAGACATCAAAATTTTATCTTCTATTCTCGCTAATAGACTAAAGAAATTTTAACATCTATAACCTCCCATACCAAACAGGTTTTACATCTCACAGACATGCATGGGACAACACTCTGACTATGGAATCCATTATACACCTTACGGAAAATGATAATAACCCAATATACGCATTGATTCTTGATGCATCTAAAGCATTTGATAGAGTGAGTTGGGACTTCCTCTTTCAAGCTATGACCTGTTTTAATATTCCTATATCATTTATAAATTTAATCAAAACTTTATACAAAGAATCCTTTACCAGACTATATATTAATGGATCCACATCACTCCCTATAAAGATTACTAATGGTACAAGACAGGGCTGTCCTTTATCTCCTTTTCTCTTCAATTTGTATTTAGAACCATTACTTTTATACATAACACAAAATACATTCCATAGGATTCCTAAGGTCTTGAACACTAATTTACCTTTCTCAGCTTTTGCGGATGATTTAGTAATATACTTTCAAACACCTATCACAGATCTAAACAAACTTGTTAACTCTATTGAGAAATTCTCACTTGCATTGGATTATCACATTAATCCCCAAAAGACACATATTCTCCCTTTAAACCATCTGGCACATAAACCATACTTATTTCCTGAATCTTCTTTTAATATTACTTATGGGGTTAAATATTTGGGTATTCATGTGGATCAAAATAGCCTATCTACATTTCAAAATAACTTGAATAAAATATGGGCATCAATAATGCTTGATATGCGTAGATGAGAACTACTTAACCTATCACTTTTATCCAAAGCTGCAGTGATTAAAATGAATATTCTCCCCAAATGTCTCTATCAATTCAATTCCTCAGATCAAATCATTCCTAAATCTTTCTTTGATAGAGTTAATAAAGAACTAGCTAAATTTTTGTGGTTTCCTAAAACAGTTAGGATTTCTTATCCTAAACTATCAACTTCTAAAGACAGGGGTGGTTTGGGTCTGCCAAATTTGTATCTCTATTATTTAATTGTTTCGGCCAACAAATTACTTTCCATTTCTAAACTGAACAATATTAACTACAATCAATCTCCAATTTGGGTTAAGCTATGGCATCAATATATTATTTCCAAAAACATTAACCCTGCTGCCATTCCATTCATCTCTATAGATATCATAAACACACTCAAAATCTCGAATTTCCTAAAACAAAAGATCAAAGCATTTCAGGAGTTACTGAAACTTGTCAAGCTTGATAATAGTCTTTATTTACTTCAACCACTTCACTTGAATCCCAACCTTAAATTAGATAATATGCCATTTAATCTTACAAACTACCCTCTTATTAAAAATATGATTGTCTGGGATCTCTTGAAATATAAAGATTTGTCCCTGGCTAATCTGCGGAAGATACTGAAAGTCAACTGTAAATATACTATAATTCTACGTCAATTAAGAGAAGTGGTCATGGCTAAATACATTCTCAATTTGCCAAAAGAACAAGATCTTAACAATTTAGATACGATAATTAAAACATTATCACTCCCTGAGAAAATGCTATCAAAATCATATAATTTATTAAACAAATTCACACAAGACTCATTATGTCTTTTTTCTAACTTCTGGGATAAACATAATTCTCAATTAACTGAGAAACAAAACTCTTGGCTATTAGAAAACTTTGGAACACTCCTTTTAAGAAATTGATCTATACCCAATTGATGATAAATAATAGCATTATACCTTCCAAACTTAATAAATTGATGCTAGTAAGTCTCCCTTCCTTGCTATTTCCAAAGCTGACTATATATTGCCACTATT
>NW_025059666.1:0-5377 GCF_019279795.1 Protopterus annectens
GAAAAGCCCCCTGTTTGTGGAAACCATATGGGATGGGTGGTAAAAGAAGGTCTGTAAACCACTTTGGCAACGTGATTGTCAAAGGCATTGAACAAGTCATGTCCCCAAACCCTAACAACTCCTACCGTATGTAAGGGGTACTACCTATGTGGTAATGTGTGGGCATGTTGTTATTCCCAAAGGGGATGACTATGCAACTAATGGCATTTATCTGTAGGCCATGGCTCAGGCACCAGTCACCCATCTCTGTAAGACCCTGTTTGAGTATGCATGCGGCAGCTGGAGAGTTGATTATGGCACCCAGTTTGCAGTCAAGTGCGAACATGGTCAGCCATATTCCCCCTGTGGCAGCCTGTATGTCAGACAAATATATACTGAACATGAGAGGTTCCAGGACTGGGCTGTGTGGGATGCCATGTGTAACTGGTATATAGGCAGACATGGCACCTGCAATTCTGACCATGTGAGTGCTATCCCTGATCTAGGTAGTAATCCATTGTGTGAAATATGTGTCCACATCGATGCTGGCGAGCCTATGCATAATGGCCGAGTGGGTTATTGTGTTGACAGGTTATGCAAGGTTCAGGTAGGCTGTGTGGACAACCGTCCCTATGTCGATGGACCTGGTAACCGTTTAAAGAATACAAACAGGTTCAAGAGGCAAGATCTGCCCACAACAATGCTGAAATGTGTAGGACACAGTGTCTGTAGGTTCCCGATGTCTATGTGTATGAGTCCCATGACAATACGCTCCATAGCTTTGCAGAACAGGCTAGTTAGGCTTATAGGGCAATATTGTCTGTGGTCCATTGTGGCACCAACTCTGTGGAGTGGGACCACTGTCACTGTATGCCATTCCTTGGGTACATATCCTGTAGTAACTCCGATATTGAACAGTGATGTAATGTGAGGGTTACGTCTGTCATGAAGCTCGTGTAAGATGCAGGCCGGGACACCATCTGGTCCCATTGATGCTGTGATGTATGCTTTGGGGAGGGCAGCACTCACCTGTTACTGTGTGATGTCAGGGAGGTTACACTCTGTTGGGATGGATAGTTGCTCCTTAGGGGGGATGGGGGGGAGACATCTGCACTGAACCTGTTTGCCAGGATGTTGGCAATGCCAGTGGGTTCAGGGTAAGTTTAGTCAGTATGCAGTAACTCACAGCATATCAGTGAGTGTCCACCCAGGTTCCTGACATAACTGAAGAAGGCCGTGTGATAGTCCTATGTGTCTGGTGCAATTCTCCAGTAGAATCGGCCCTTAGAAAAGTTCATGAGTGATCATAGCTGTCTGCTAGTACAGATCACAAATGCCTTCCCTGTCTGGGATTGTGCTCTATCATGTAGTAGCTTCCTCCTGATGTTGTACAACTTATTAATGGCTGGGGTCTACCAGACAGGTCCCCTGCCATTGGAGGAGTGAGTCCTGTTGTTATTTGGGATAGCACAATCCATGCAGTCCACTAGGTGTCCATAGAATGTGTATGTAAAGGATTCAGCAGTCTGAGCCATATTTGCCACTGTCTCAGGGTCTCTGAAGGATACCACCTTGCTTTGGTGAAGTGAGACATTGGCTCATGAGAAGTTCACCAAGATTACCCAGGATGGGTGTGTGGAGGGTATATGTATGTCCAGTGAGATACATGTATGTTCTGACCTTACCAATGAGGGTATATCTGGTGTGGAACATAGAGTCCCCATGTTGGTGATGATCAGGTCCAATATGTATTCCCCCTTGTGGCTGTGCTGACTGGTTGTGCCATAGCATATGAGTCTACAAATTGTAGCGACTGTTGGGCGAGGGTGTTGGGGCTTGTGAAGTATCCCCAGTCAATATTTGTGTATTTGAAGTCACCCAATATAATGGTGTTTGTGGAGACCTTCATATTCTCCATAGTTCCCATGAAAGCGAGTGTGGTTCCTGAGTTTGGGAAGGTGGTCTGTAGCAGGCAAAAAACTGAAAGGCAGTTTTGCACAATGGTAGTTGTATATGTATGGTCTGTGATGCTTTGTGCAGTGCTACTAACCCAGAGGTGTGTGTATCTGTGATGTATATGGATACTCCCCCTAGTTGTGTTGTCTGTTCCAAGTCTTGTGGTCAGAAAGCATGGTATGAAACATAACCTGGTAGTGCTGGTGTGCATAAGTGAGCCTGAACCAGGCGTCTGTTAGTGCACAGATATCGCTATCCTCCATACTGAGGAGAGTCCTGAGTGGCCGCAATATGAGGTAACACATCTGGTGTTGAGCAGCATTACCCTTAGTTTCATTTAACCTGTAATGTCTATGGAGGTGGGTTTGTCTTTGAGCCCTGCTTATAAAAGGCACTATGGTGGTAGCAAGAGCCTTAGCCAGCATTCAAAAGTCCAAGGGTGACAGGTGCAAGCTGTCCATAGTGAAGCTACGTGGCATGTCGAGCATGTCACCACAGGCTGACAGACACTGTATCCCCTATGAATGACACCAATTTGTTAGCCAACTGTTAAATGTGATATGTTTGTCTGTATACTGTGACATCATAATTGGTGGGTGTAAGATGCTAGACAAGGTCAGGGTCATACTGGCCTGGGCTACATGATCAGAGTGTTCCTCCATGTATCATGTCATGTGGTCCAGGGAGTAACGTCTGAGGTTTTACACACCAGCATGGACAATGATGGTGCCAGTCCTGTACTTGCTTTGAAGTGACCTGATGCATGTGTTATGTGGCAGATCCTGGCACCGACAGACAGCCCAAAGTGACTATTCCCTTGTTTGGGCTGGTGAGTGGTATGTCAGTGTGTTTGACAATAAGTGTCACCTATTACAAGTGTATTAGGTGTGTTGTTTAGCCGAAGGGCAGTGACTGTGTGGCACACTGACATTGTGAACTATGTGATATGTGGGTATTGTAGTGGGGTAGCAGTTGTGTGTGTGTCTGCTTTGGAGGTCTCTGCTGCTTAGGCAGAGTTCATTTACAGCATCTGAGTATGTCTATGTGTGATAATGTGGTTTGAGTGCTGTTGCTAGAGGATATGTGAGACTGATATGTGGTGTGTGTGGTTACCTTCACCACCTGATAGACTGTGCCAGTCATGGGTTGAGAGAGTTCAGCACCCTGTATGTCTATATAGGTGCATCTCCACATATATCTGAGTTTGTCGGAGGAGGAGGGTTGTCTGTGTGCATGAGGCAGATGTGACATTGTGTCAACATCACAATATTCACCAGCTGGACTGGAGAGTATACACAAAACCGACCCCTGGACATGCCAGGATATTATGATGACATACTCTGTAGCCTGATCACAAAGGATCAGTAGGGTGTTAAGTGTGTAAAAGAGTATAACAGGGATTAGTGCTCAGGTTCATTGGTGTTTTGTAAAGAGTAGCTGAGAAGGAGTCCAGACTGAATCATGACACCACCTTCAGCTATGTCATAAATAGCAATGTACACCCATATATGTCCTGAGTCAGGGCCAACTGTACCTGACTGACAATGCCGACATCCTGACAGACAGGCCCATATATACATACCCACCTCCCACTGACAATAGTCCATATCATCATACCAGGAGATATCACATGTAGAATGGATGAGCAGCTACCCCCAATGCCAAAAGCATGGCAGCAAGTGGAATACATTGATTCCCAATATGTGTCATGCACAAACTACAGAACAAACAGATCCTGCACCTGAACAGTCAGCTGAGCCTCACCCCTACACAGGATGTGGAACCGTTGAATGTGTTACAGCAACATATGGCACTCCCCACAAGTGTTGGTGCACAACACACCATGGGAAGTACAGTCCAGTACGCCTATGAAGTCTGATCTGCAAGGTCATGGAGTCCATCATGGTTGAAGTCATAAACAGAGCTATTGGAAGCTGACATACACACAACCCTACCAACTGTGGTATGTTCATGCACGGATTATGGTTCCCAAACATGCTAGACTGTTTGCAAGGCAGCCACCCAGGACATACATCACTGACACAGCTACACATGTCTCACATAGACTTTGAATAGCCCTTTATCAACATCCCAGACACATGTAGTATCCACAAAACCAACAAGCTGTGCATAAATATGTGTTGACATATGAAGGAATGTCAATGTGTCCACAGATAGATCACACAAGGTAAGATTATGAGGTCCTGTTCAAGCTGTTGACACCTGCTGACCCACATGGACCTTTCCTGGAATGGCATAAAACAAAGTGTACACACATCATTATGTCCAGTCTGATGATGTCACCATCCTATAAATACATCAGGAGAAGAAAAACTAGCCACTAAAGCAAATAGCACGCCGTGTTGATGTGTCTCTTTCCAGTATCATAACATAGTTAGGTAGGGGTTTGAATCCTGCAAACACTGACTGTGTGTGTGTGTGTGTATGTGTGTGCAGTTTCCTTTGAGAGGAGTTCCTTTTGGAGACTGGGAAGACTCACTAAAACAGATACATTCCTCTTTGGAAAGTCTGATGATGTCACCATCCTACAAATACAGCAGGAGAAGGAAAGCCAGCCAGTAAAGCAAATAGCATGCCGTGTTAATGTGTCTGTTTCTCTAGTATCATAACATCGGTAGACAGGGGTTTGAATCCTGCAAACACTGATACTGTGTGTGTGTGCAGTTTCCTTTGAGAGGAGTGCCCTTTTGAAGACCAAGGAAAGTTTGATGATGTCACCATCCTACAAATACAGATGGAGAAAGGAAACCAGCCAGTAAAGCAAATAGGCCATGTTATGCATCTCTCTAGTATTATAACATAATTAGGTAGGGTTTGAATCCTGCAAACACTGACAGTGTGTGTATCACTGTTGGTCAATGCGACGTGAGTTTTGGTTTTACTATGGTAGGACATATTATGATTAAAACAGTAAGTACATTGCACACATCAGGTATCTGTGCAAATATATATGTGTACATGTCCCTCAATCAGTACATAGGTGTGAAGCCTGCATGCATGAATACATCTGTTTCCATTGACAGGTTGTGCTGCTGCTTCTCAGATCGTGGTCACATATGTATGTATGTGACAAGGCCATCCACTGTTGTGATCTGTGGCCAAGGTCATCTGTGCCACACACCCATGACAGTTACTAAACAGTAGTGTGAGTGAGGTATATGCCTGGGGTATATGTCAGACATGTTCATACACAACAATGACTGGCAATAATGGACAGTCTGTATAGGTGTACAACTGCCTTGTGGATATGCATTCAGGCCCTAATGTCTTATGTGATACACTGAGGGACTCCACAATACCTATGGATATGTGGATACCAAGGGACACATGAATAACAGAGGCTGTATGTCACATTACCCAACATACATGTTGAGGCTACCCGTGTGGTACTGACGGATAGTATGTATGAGGTTACATCATG
>NW_025059667.1:0-5927 GCF_019279795.1 Protopterus annectens
TTTACAATGTTACCAAAAAGTTGTCATCCTTCACATGTATTAAATGCTTTACCATATAATGAATTGTTAAGGGTTAGTAGGTTATGTAGTAAGCCTGAAGTATTACAAGATGAAATAATACATACATGTACTGATTTTAAACAAAGAGGTTATAGTGAAGAATTAATTATACACTCTTTAAAGAAGTTATTTGAACCAAAGGGGGATAAATGTGATATGCGTAGTCGAAATGAGACTTTTAAGGCAAATGAATTAGTACATAGAGGAGACAGAAAATTTTATTACGTTACTGGTTTTAATGTTTTCAGCTCAGAAATAGTTAATATTATCAACTGTTACTGGGCTTTTCTTTTTAAAGGAAAAAAACAGTGTTAAAAACCTGTATAAATTCCCCTTAATATCATATAAAAGAGGTAGAAATGTTAGGGATATGATGGTACACAATTTATAATTCCCCTGCTAGTGAAACTTTAGCTAGGAGACTGGATATATGTGGGACAATCCCATGTGAAAAGTACTCTATATGTAAATATGTGGTGAGATTTTTTGAAAAAATTAAAGGAGGGAAATTTTGCCCCTCAGCATCCTACAATTGCACTACAAAAGGGGTTGTATATGCACTTTCTTGCTCCGGCAGTCTCTTTTATATAGGAGAAACTAAAAAAAAAAAATTTAAGGTGAGACTGCAGGAGCATATTAGAGATGTAAAAAATAAAAATTATGATAATCCAGTGGTCATGCATTTTAATTTGGTTCATGAGGGAGTGCTTTCTGATTTGAAAGCATGCATTTTAGAACAGGTTTTTGAAAGGGATGTCATTGCTTTAAAGAATAAATTGCTTTTTAAAGAGACAACTTTTATTCTTAAATTTGATACATTGTCTCTTAAGGGTTTAATTAAGGAGTGTAATTGGAAAGTCCTTTTGTAATTGAAGAGTTTTTGATTTGTTAATAATTACTTTAAATGATTTGTATATTTAAGTACTGTTTTTTTCTTTATTTTGTATTGACTCCAAGAAAGCTGTGTTTGCCCATGCAATAGAGAGTACTTAGCTGTGTGTAATTAAAATTGAAAAAACTGCCTTTGCTGTGTGCAGTTTGTTCTACTGGCTAAGTGTTTTTTTTTTTTTCTATCGTATTTTTGGTGGTTTATTTAAGATAGTGGAACAGATAAACAGCTTCAAGTATCTGGGAGGGGTGGTTGAGGAGAAAGGAAGTCTGAATTAAGAGGTCAAAGCTAGAATCAGAGGGGCTGCATTCAACTGGCATAGAGTGTCTGGTGTAGTCTATGACAGAAGAGATGCCGTGTTTGAAAAGTAAGGTTAGTACAAGACAGTGGTGTGACCAAAGTACAATTGTATGGTGATACATAAAAACTGAACAAGGTAAAGGCAGAGCAGATGAAGAAGCTAGAGGTGATGGAAATGAAGTGCCTGAGAAGGGTGGTAGGATGCACACTGTGGGACAGATGAAGAAATGAGGACATCAGAGTAGAAACCAAAGTAGCTCGAATTGCAAAAAAGATCAAAGAGAACAGATTACGGTGGTTTGTACACATATGCAGAAAGCAGAAGACCACCTGGTGAGGAAGATTTGGGATGGACAGGAAGAAGGTAAGAGGAAGCGAGGACATCAGCAAACAGGTGGCTGGATTGTGTGAAAGAAGATCTGTGACAGTCAGGCATGAGTGTTGAAGAAGGCAGAAGTGTGGCACAGAATCGAGAGAGTTGGCGACAGTTAACACAATACCTCAGAATTACTAGCTCTTACGAGGTTCCCCAGTTCACTTCTCAGCTGGGGTGCCTTCTGTGTGGAGTCTACATGTCGTGTTCTCCTTGTGTTTTCGGGTCTACTTCATTTGCCCAAACTTCCAATTGCCCGACTGAATTCCATTTGCCTCAATTCCCATTTGACCCGAAATTTATATTTGACCGACACACTTCATTTTTGACCGACACTTCATTTGACTGACAAGTATAATTGGCAAGAAAAATGGGATATGCCCTTCCCACTTTGTGGTACGACCCTGGAGTTAGAATATATAGTTGGGGGTAGATCCCAGCTTTACTTTTGTTTTACTACAAAAGCAATATTAAAACAAAACTAAACAATATAATATGAAGAAATTAAGTGTGGGGCTTATTACCCCATTAATGGGGGCTGTGCCTCCCACACTAACTATATTCTAACTCAGGGTTGCACTACACTGGGGAATGAGGCATATCCATTTTACCAATAATACTTGTGGGTCAAATGAAATTGTTGGTCAAATAGTGTCGGTCAAATGAGAAACTTCGAACCAACTAGTCTCCGAGCAAATGGGTGTGGGGCAAATGAAATGGGCTCAAATGTTTTCATAGGTTTCAGTGCAGTAGGTGGACTGGATCCTCTAAATTGGCTATAGGTATGAATGTGCATTTGAGTGGTATGTGGAAGAACGATTGTGGCAGGGCTAGCCACTCAGTGGTGTAAGCCTTGCTCTAGATTATTTCCACTGATGAAGTGACACCTCAACCCCGAATGCAAAAAATGGGATAAAGGGGTTGAGGATGTTTGGATTTCCCACTTTCTTTTTTTGCAATGCTAGAGTTGAAATTAAGCTGTTGATCAGTGTGCAGCCATCTTAGAAGTTCCTCAAACTTGTTCATATTAAAATATATAAAAGTTACTAGAATTTAAATCTATTCATATTGATAGTCAGGAATGTATACTGTTACAGCTCCTTAGCAATATATTAATATTTTTTTTAATTTTAATAACTTTTCGCCCACAGGTATTCTCTGGATAGAAATTCCAGGTTGTCAACATGAGTCTTGAATGGAATTATATACATCAGTATGTCATCTGAGATCCATCAGATGCAGGATAAAGTGATATTTCTTACCACTTCATGAAATTGTTGTACTAATTGCAAAATGTTTTTGAAACTTTTGACACTAGAAATATGAAATAATGGATCTCTATCTAAACACCGAATGTTCACAAGAGCAAACATTATAACATTGAACAGGGAACTTCCAAAACCCAGAACACTGTAACCTTCATAAGAAACACAAAACCTCCTTTTTAATAGGGGATAAGCCCCCTGCACCCCCACATCCCCTACTAATTGCATATACAAACCCTTAAAATTGAGCTACAGTGGGGAAAGGAGCCATTAATCCCACTTTATCACTTGATGCCAAACAATGAGGTCTTTCTTTGTTTAATGTTCTGGAGCCCAATGATGATGTTCCCAGATCTACATTATAACTTTTGTTGTTGTGAACATTCGATGTTTAGATAGGGATTTGAAATAATACATTACATTCACCAAATGGTGCTTAATTTGCAAAGGGTATTATTTTATGGAAGCATTTTTTTTCTTCATGATTCAGGAATGGTGCACATTGGTGCTGCCGAAAATCAGGTGTTTGCTACAGAAGGAAAAGATGCTCTTTTACCTTGTTCTGGCACAGCTGCAAGCAAAGTATCATTCTCCTGGTTGTATGACAACAAACGTATTTATCAGATTCAATCTTCGGGAATGCCGCAATATGGTAAGTCATAAGTCATGGGGGCTTTACATTTCAATAGTTACAAGCAAATAGTCACAAGTGATTTCACAGATGAATGCACTGTGAAGACACAGTAGCCTAAGGGGTAATGCACTAGTTTTCTAAGCTAGAGTTTGTGGGTTCGATCCCTAGCTGGGGGTGATGTAATCTTGATATGGTAACTTTACATTTCATCACTTAACAAGCAAATAGAAATAAATAAAAACTAGTTTTCATGTACTTGCCAACTATGAAAACTGAAAATACTGATAAATGCTTCTTGTACAGTCATAAAACATCATGGTGGTTGAGTAGCAAGATTTAATAAGGTGGTGTACAGACATATGGAATATACCTTTAAAAAGAGAATGAATGTAAGACATTCACTGTTGCCTGTATATATAATTTCTAAAGCACATTGGCTGCTGACTCAATAGAATGCTGTTTGAGTTAAGAATGTAGAACTACTAGCCATGTAAGAAAGGTTTTTATACAATAAAGGTTCATTTGTATTCAAAAAAATGCATGCTGATTGACTAACCCAATCAGTGTTGTTGTTGTTGTCTTTCGGCTTTTACCGGTTAGGGGTTGCCACAACGGAACTCTGGTCCGCTAATGATTGGCAGTAGATTTTCACGAATGCTGAGGTACCAACTCGACGTTCAACCTTCAAGGAACCCAATCAGTGTAAACATTGTAAATTCACAATATCCCAACAAAATTAGCCTGTACGCACCTCCCTGCTGAAGATGAAGAATGTCAGAAACAAAGAAATTCAAACCAACAGTGGTATGATGAAGAAACTGATGTTTTTTTTCATTGCGTAAAAAAAAATAATATTTAAAAACATGCACAGTGATTGGCTAGTCCAATCAGAATGCTCTTTGTAAATTAAGTTCATCATGGAAAAAAAATCACTTTTGCCATGTTGGTAAGTGAGGTAATTAAATTATGGAGACAAAAAAGCTTTCTCAGGGCAGTAAACTGCTCAGTAGAGCAGAACACATTATTAAAAATAAAGTTTGACTCTTAATGCCTCCAGTGTGAATAACTTAACAAAATGGGTTATACAGCAATGTACTGTGCATGTGCAGAACATATCTACAGTGCCCACGACTACAAGAATAATAAGATAACCATTTGAAATGTCAGGACCCTTTAGAGCAAATGGCAAAATGCAGAGACAGAATGGCTGAAAGATCGCTCTTGTATATAACACTAAATCTGAGAAGCAATTTCTTGGAATATTCCCTTTTCTACAAAAGATGGTGATTGCACAGTTGGTATATATAAGTTCAGGGAGTGTGGGCGTGCAGGTGGACTTGCCACCCCTGCAAAAAGAAGTTTTAATGAGAAGATATCTTTTCGAGATTCTCATTTCTCCTGTGTTTCTGATCTTTTTTTTTCCAGGTATTTGGTAGTCAGCAACATTTCAACAGGGAGCTGAAAAACAATGTCATTGTATAATAGCAATAATCTACTCCTGTGTATGGTTATGTCAGGATTTACCCAAGGCTGGCTGTGTTTAATAACAATGTCATTGTATAATAGCAATAATCCACTCCTGGGTGTGGTTATGTCAGGATTTTCCCACGGTTGGCTTTGTTTAATAACAATGTCATTGTATAATAGCAATAATCCACTCCTGTGTGTGGTTATGTCAGGATTTTCCCCACGGTTGGCTTTGTTTAATAACAATGTCATTGTATAATAACAATAATCTACTCCTCTGTGTGATTATGTCAGGATTTACTCACGGTTGCCTTTGTTTAATAACAATGTCACTGTATAATAGCAATAATCCACTCAGTATTGTGGTTATGTCACGGTTACCGACTGACTATTGTTTAAGGAAACAGTATCCTCACTTTATAATAGCAATACTCCATTCCTGTGTGTTGTTATATTAGGATTTATCCATGGTTGGCTGTGTTTAATAACAATGTCATTGTATAATAGCAATAATCCACTTCTGTGTGTGGTTATGTCAGGATTTACCTATGGTTGGCTTTGTTTAATAATAATGTCATTGAATAATAGCAATAATCCATTCCTCTGTGTGGTTATGTCACAAATAACCCACGGTTGGCTTTGTTTAACAACAATGTCATTGTATAATAGCAATAATCCATTCCTGTGTGTGGTTATTTCAGGATTTACAGACGGTTGGCTTTGTTTAATAACAATGTCATTGTACAATAGCAATCACCAACTCCTGTGTGTGGTTATGTCAAGATTTACCCAGGGTTGGCTATGTTTAATAACAATGTCATTGTATAATAGCAATAATCCACCCCTGTGTGTGGTTATGTCAGGATTTCCCCACAGTTGACTTTGTTTAATAAAAAGGTCATTGTATAATAGCAATAATCCACTCCTGCATGTGGTTAT
>NW_025059668.1:0-6428 GCF_019279795.1 Protopterus annectens
AGCACCTTTTGATTTAATTACAGCATTCAGTCTTCTTGGGTACACACCTGCCATCAATTAAAGAGACTGATTTACCCCAAATAAAGTTCAGCTGTCCTAGTAGGATTTTCCTGACATTTACTCAGTTGCCTGCTACAGCAAAGCCATGGTTCACAGAGACCTTACAAAGCATCAAAGGGATCTCATTGTTGAAAGGTATCAGTCAGGAGAAGGGTACAAAAAAATTTCCACAGCATTGGATATACCATGGAACACAGTGAAGACAGTCATCAAAAAGTGCAGAAAATATGGGACAACAGTGACGTTGCAAAGAACTGGACGCCCCTCCAAAATTGTTAAAAAGACAAGATGAAAACTGGTCAGGGAGGCTGCCAAGAGACCTACAGCAACACTGAAGGAGCTGCAAGAATTTCTGGCAAGTACTGGTTGTGTACTACATGTGACAACAATCTCACGTATTCTCCACATGTCTGGACTATGGGATAGGGTTGCAAGACGGAAGCCTTTTCTTACACAGAAAAACATCCAGGCCCAGCTAAAATTTGCAAAACAAGATATCAAGTCTCTCAAAAAGCATGTGCGAAAATGTGTTATGGTCTGATGAGACTAAGGTTGAACTTTTTGGCCACAATTCCAAAAGGTACATTTGGCGTAAAAACAACACTTCGCATCACCAAAAAACACCATCCCACCATTGAAGCATGGTGGTGGCAGTATCATGCTTTGGGGTTGTTTTTCTTCAGCTGGAACTGGGGCTTTAGTAAAGGTGGAGGGAATTATGAACAGTTCCAAATACCAGTCACTTTCGGCCCAAAATCTTTGAGCGTCTGCTAGAAAGCTGAAGATGAAGAGGAATTTCACCTTTCAACACAAAAGTGACCCCAAACATGCATCCAAATCAACAAAATAATGGCTTCACCAGAAGAAAATTAAAGTTTTGGAATGGCCCAGCCACAGCCCAGACCTAAATCCAATACAAAATATGTGGAGTGAACTGAAGAGGGCTGTGCACAAGAGATATCCTCACAATCTGACAGATTTGGAGCACTTTTGCAAGGAAGAGTAGACAAATATTGCCAAGTCAAGATGTGCCATGCTGACAGACTCCTACCTAAGAAGACTGCTGTAATTAAAGTAAAAGGTGCTTCAACAAAGTATTAGTTTAAGGATATGCACACTTATGCAACCAGCTTATTGCATGTTTTTTTATTTTTTAAATTATTTTCCCTAACAGATTTGTTTGTTTTTTAATTGAATTGTACAGGTTATAGGTCACATTAAAGGTGGGAAAAGTTTTGAAATGATTTACTGTGGTCTCATTTTTTTATATCACAAAAACCTGGCATTTTAACAGGAGTGTGTACACTTTTTATATCCACTGCATGTGTATGTACACTAGCAGCTGACAAAGACAATTATGCCTGTGACCTGATAATGAACTACTTCTTGTGGTACAGGGTTTGATTCCCTCAGCCTTCATTTGTCTGGTGATATCTTCACCTCAATATTCTTTAGTTCTTTTGCAACCATACCACATCCATTATCTTGTTGGGTGCTGTTGGTTTATTAACAATTTGAAAATAATTTTACTTGGTAGTTAAGAGTCAATAATTTAAAATGTAAAAAAAGTGCAGGGTTATAAATAAACTTGTAACCACAGATAAAATAATGCCAGTAGGAGGTCCAAAAGATGGTAAAATGTGGAAAAATATTTTAATCGATTGAGCATTTTCGTCCCTCTAGGAGACTTCATCAGAATAAAAGTACACATAAAAATGCCTGTTTATATAGAACTTCCAATACCATTTGATTGGTTAAGCAATTAAAATTCAGACAGATAATTCCTTCTTAAAGCTATGCACAACCAAACCAAAGACTGCCATTAACAAATCCTTTACAGTTTAAATAGCTGAAAAGTCCATACAAAATCCACCATTATATACATATGTTAAAAAATAAATATATACACATCCATGCATACATATTCAATATATATACACATATATATTCAAAAATTCTACAAAAGAATGAATCTCTTTTACAGTTCCATCCCATGGAATAAAAATATCATCAAGGTATCTGAATATATTTATATTGTCTGTCTCTAAAAAGTAACATGCTCTTTCCTCTATAACAATCCTAACTTCGGAATTCTAATAAAAAAGTTAAGGGGGTGTAGAAGGGGACTGTGGACACTGTAGAAGTGCTTTTAATGGCTTGTGTGTTCAACACTGTGTCTGCTCATTGTTGTGAGATTTAAGCCAGTGGGATCAAATTTTACCAGTTTAAAGCTAAGACCTTCAACTGAAGATACCAGTTCTGTTCCTATCATGTATTGCTCACTCCCAATAAAGAATGCTCCATGAATTTTCCAGAAGCCATCCTCCATAATAAGGCCACATGCTCTTATGAACTTTATGCTGCAGAAGTGTATTTTGGTTCCCTCAATCTTCAGCTGTACACTGTATGGCCTAGCAAGGAAAGACGCATTGGTGCTTAGAACATTTGAACTTGTTTTATTTATGTATTTTAATTATTCTACAAGTCTTAACCAGTTGAGTGAGCTCATCACATTCACTCTTTCTTCACCCACAACTTGAACCATGTGGCAAGGACAAAAAATATACAGAAAGTATACAAAGGAACATAGGAAATGGAAACATTTATTTGCAAACACCACATATAATGGGCGCAAGAAGAACAATTCTTTTACTCAGCCAAGCATATCTACTATAAAATGACAATATTTAACAGTTGTAAAACTGCACTTGAGCCATTATTTTAATATAATTACGCTAGTATTTACCACCGCACAGAATTCTACTTTTTATTATTATCATACTGAGGAGATTTTCTCCCTGGACCTCCACTGAAAACGGGCTCTGAATGGCCCAGTGGACTTTCCCTGTAAACAAACTGCAAATAAATAAATAAATAAATAAATAAATAGTGCACTCCATGTACAACATTAATATCTATGTACAGCATTAAAACACAGTTTGCTAAGCAATCTTTCTTTATGAGGATCCCAGGAAATGACTGAAGGATTTGAGCTTGAGTTTGTATGAAGGGGGCAATGTTATCCAAGACCCTGAAATCACTACCACTTATAGCTGGCATATACGTGTTTCTGAGTTTTCTTATTAGAATAATAATAATAATAATGAACTGCAGTGTAGTTACTGATGGAATAACATTTTCCCATCAGTTTTCTAACATCACAATAAGTATAAATGAACAAATACAGAAAGGCAGTACATAGAACAAAGAGCCTGTGAGCAAAGACAGAGAAATGTACCTTAGAATCATACAAAAATGGCTAAGAAAAAAGAATAAGGAAGGCAGAATACGAGGCCAGTGGGGTTAAACAAGAAGTTCAAAGAAGGCAGTCCTTGCAAAACAAGGGTATTCCATGAGTTAAAGATGAAATGGGAAGAAAACTCCTAACGATGTGGACATCCTACAAAAGGGCCTCACTGAGACAGATGCCTGGTGTCAAAGCCATGGCCTCAAGCTCAAGGTCAAAAAGTGCATTGTCATCCCCTTTGGTAAAAACTCTGTACCCATGAGATACCACATAAGTGGTAGTCTACTTAACAATGAAAATGTGATAAGAGACCTTGGGACACATGTGGACAGTGGTCTCTCCTTTGATAATCACATCGCCACAGTAGTCAGGAAATCCTTCTACGTGGCTCACCTCATCACAAAAGGGTTCTCATCATCGTCATTGTTCCCCTCTACTCGTCACTCATTAGACCCATTATAGAGTACAGCACCCCTTTTGGTATGTACCTCACAAGACATCTACAACAACTGGAAAGGCCTCAGAAATACCTCAAACAGATGCCCTACGCAGACCGTCTCAAAAAACTCCAGCTTTACTCCATCGCATATCGCCTACTCAGAGGCGATCTCAGCCTAACATACAAAGCTATGTCAAACCCAGAGCTGTTGGACATGCTCCACTTAAAGAAATCCCAATCCCTCCGAGCTACATGCTCTAGGAACCTAAACCTTGTCACCACAATAACAGAACATGCTGGAGGGATAAATTCCTGTCCCAGAGACTTCCCATATTCTGGAACAAGCTACCTATCTATATCAAACAAAGCTCCTCATTAGCACTCTTCAAGAAAAATCTTGCTGATTGGATGGGAAACAGGAAATTCACCCCGGGGATCACCTCTGTGGCTCTGCTCGACAGGGGCACAGGAAATTTATTTTCTTGGGTGGCGAAAGCCAGGGTACCTTTTTGGCTAGGCTTGTATAGGCCCTATGGCCGATAGTTATAGTACCTACCTATGAACCTATGAAAAACTGTAGTAATATGAACAGGCTAGAATAAAGGGACAAAAAGGTAGCAAGTTAGGCAAACTTAAATCAATAGAAAAATCTAACAGAAGGAATAAATACCCAGAAGAACAGATTTATTATATGCAAACAGGAAGAAGCAAGGGTTTTGCAGCTGACACAGAGGGTTAAGGCTGTGAGCTCTAGCTCCTGTGGTACAAGGTTTGATTCCCTTAGCCCTTATTTGCCTACTGTATGATGTTGAGCAAGTTGCTTAATTAGACAGTGATTGGGGACTACTGTGAATCTGGATACACTACTCAATGGTCCCAGAACTACCAGCCTAGTAACTATTGAATCTGAATACACTACTCGATGGTCCCACCACTGCCAGTCTAGTAACTATTGAATCTGGATACACTACTCGATGGTCCCACCACTGGCCGTTTTGTAACCATCGAATCTGACACCATACTTGATGGTCCCACCCAGCCACCACCGATGGCCCACCACCGCCAGCCTCCTAGTGACCATCATCAAATTTGACACTACTCGCCGGTCCCACCCACCGCCAAACAGCCTGTAACTATTGAATCTGATACACTACCCTACCATCCCACCACTGCCAGCCTAGTAACTATCGAATCTGGATACACTACTCGATGGTCCCACCACTGCCAGCCTAGTAACTATCGAATCTGGATACACTACTCGATGGTCCCAGGACTGCCAGCCTAATAACTATCTATGAGACTGAAAACAGAAGATGTGCTTAAATACAGGGTGGGTTGGCATAATAGTTTAGGTCTTAACCTCACAGATAGAACTGAGTTTCAGAGATTGTTTGGGGAACAGAAGAAGTAGAGTGAAGACAGGAAAAAGGAAGACATTCTCAATGAATTGTTTGCTTCCATCTTCACAAAATAAAGTACTAGCTTGGAGAAAGGGTGGGAGAAAATGACATCTGACTGGCAGACACATATATAAGAAAAGTTATTGAAATGGCAATTCAAGTATTAAGGTATGGCAAAGTACAGGACTCTAACAATAATCCCCCAAGAATGCCAAAGAACCTGGCTGACAGGTGTAGTTAAAAATCCCCCAAGAGAACTCTTCAGTGAGACACTCAGCAAAGTTGAGGATCTAGTGGACTAGTGGAATCCATGGTGCTGCCACTCCACAAGGGGGAGCTACAGCTGACTCAGAGACTATAAACATATATGCATGACTTTGGTAGCAGGGGACCATCATGGAGAAGATATTCTGGGAAAGGGAAACATAATTAGTTTTCTAGAGAACATCCATCTTCTTCAAATGGCCATCATACTGATCTAGGAGGTGCTCCTTGAAGTTACTGTGTAGGAAGAACAGGAAAATCCTGCGCTCCCTGGCACAGTACGCATGAGCTCTGCTTACACACTTGCAGAGGTAGCCACATCCACTCGGTAGGTCCACTTAGATGCATGTTTTTGAATCACGATCTGCTAAGCTGGTACTACTGGATGGTCTTCAAGGTCACTCTTTTCTGTGTTCTATTCCTCTACCTTCAAGTTCCTCACAATGTATGCTTTTCCCAGTGAAGACTGTTACCTCTCATTTCATCTTGCACTTTCTGTCCTACCTAAACAGCTAATATTCTGAAACCTGTGTATCCCAATCAGTTTCATTATTTGCCAGTTTTTGGTTTCACATATTATCTTTGCTTCTCTGTATCACGTCACTGCCTGAAGCTCACACATTTTCCTACATAATTACTACTCACGATAACCCTCTACCTCTTCCTGCCAGTGGTATCTGTCCTGTCTTGTGCTGTTTCTCCACATTAAGCTCATCTTATCTATTATCTGCTTTGTATCTCACTCATACCTTGTGTCACAGTCCTTTCTTGTGCCTGTGCTTATGCATTGTGTCCTCTGCCTTCCCTAAGGATTTCTGTACCTTCCTGCCTCATGCTGTTTTTGTTTGTCCTGCTATCTTTCTTTTCTACTTATATCAGTCTGTTCCCCACTCTGATCAGATCCACCTTTGCATTCTGTCTTCCAGCAAGAAAGTCTCACCCAGAGAAAGGTGAAATCTTGGCACAGAGGCTCTCTCACTGGCACACTGGCATGCTTTTCTCCACAACCCAAGTCATC
>NW_025059669.1:0-3451 GCF_019279795.1 Protopterus annectens
AAAAAGAAAAAACCCGTTAAGGAACATAAGGGTAACTAATATAATAAAAAAACTGGAAAAAGGAAGAGAAGGATCACATAGGATAACTAATATCCCTAAACAACTGGAAAAAAGCGAGAAGGGTCACCCAAAAAGTTAAAATACCCTCAAAAGTAAAAAGAACAGCTGAAGGAAACCCCTTAGGATAACAAATATACTAAACAACTGGAAAAAGTGAAGAAGGAAATAGGATAACAAAATTTTATTCAACAACAAGGAAGAAAAAGGTTAAGGATACACCCCTCAGGATAGTTACATAATATCCACTGACAACAAGCTGTAAGATAAGATGCAGCATGTTAGGGGATACACCCCTCAGGATAGTTACATAATATCTACTGACAACAAGCTGGAAGAGAAGCAGCATGCTAAGGATACACCCCTGGTTTTCATAATATCCACTGAAACAAGCTGGAAAGGGAAAAAGCAGCATGTTAAGGTACACCCCCCAGGATGTTCATAATATCCACTGACAACAAGCTGGAAGGAAGAAACAGCATGTTAAGGATACACCCCAGGAAAAAAACCCAAAAAAAAACTGGAGAAGAAGCAGCATGTTAAGGTTACACCCCTCAGGATAGTTGCATAATATCCACTGACAACAAGCTGGAAGAGAAGAAGCAGCATGTTAAGGATACACCCCTCTGGATAGTTACAAAATATCCACTGACAACAAGCAGCATGTTAAGGATAAACCCCTCAGGATAATTACATAATATCCACTGACAACAAAAGGGAAAAAGAAAAATAAAATAAAAATTTTAAAATCCACTGACAACAAGCTGGAAGAGAAGAAGCAGCATGTTAAGGATACACCCCTCAGGATAGTTACAGAATATCCACTGACAACAAGCAGCATCTTAAGGATAAACCCCTCAGGATAGTTACATAATATCCACTGACAACAAGATGGAAGAGAAGAAGCAGCAGATTAAGGATACTCCCCTCAGGATAGTTACATAATATCCACTGACAACAAGCTGGAAGAGAAGAAGCAGCATGTTAAGGATACACCCCCCAATATTTCATAATACCACTGACAACAAGTGGAAGAGAAGAAGCAGCAGTTAAGGATACACCCCCAGCATAGTTACATAATATCCACTGACAACAAGCTGGAAGTGAAGAAGCAGCATGTTAAGGATACACCGCTCAAGATAGTTACATAATATCCACTGGAAAAACAAAAAAACAGCAGTTAAGGTACACCCTCAGGATAGTTCTAATTCCACTGACAACAAGCTGGAAGAGAAGAAGCGCATGTTAAGGCCCCCCAGGATAGTTACAAATATCCACTGACAACAAGCAGCATGTTAAGGATAACCCCCCAGGATAGTTACATAATATCCATTTACAACAAAAAAAAAGCAGCAAAAGGGTACACCCTCAGGATAGTTACATAATATCCACTGACAACAAGTGGGAAAAAGAAACAGTTTAAGGCCCCCCCCCATATTCAGAAACCACTGAAAAGCAGCATGTTAAGGATAAACCCTCAGGATAGTTACATAATATCCACTGACAACAAGTGAAGAGAAGAAACATGTTAAATACACCCCTCGGGTTTTTTTTTAAAATCCATACAACAAGCTGGAAAAAAGGGAAACAGCATGTTAAGGATACACCCCCCAGGAAGTTACATAATATCCACTGACAACAAGCTGGAAGGAAGAAGCAGCAGTTAAATTTTCACCCCCGGTATTTTTATCCACTGAAACAACCCGGAAAAAAAGAAACATGTTAAGGATACACCCTCAGGATAGTTACATAATATCCACTGACAACAAGGGAAGGAAAAAACACTTTTGGATAACCCCCCCCAAAATTCATAAACCACTGAAAAACGGAAGGAAAAAAACCATTTTGGATAACCCCCCCCCAAAAACAAAATTAGAAAAAGCAGCATTTAAGGAAACCCCTCAGGATAGTTACATAATATCCACTGAAAAAAAAAGAAAAAGAGTTTAAAACATAGGATATTCATAAACCACTAAAAAAAAAGAAAAAAGAAGACATTTTGGATAATAATATTCATAAACCACTGAAAAAGCGGAAGGAAAAATCACTTTTGGATAATAATATTCATAAACCACTGAAAAAGCGGAAGGAAAAAAACATTTTGGATAATAATATTCATAAACCACTGAAAGCGGAGGGAAAAAACACTTTTGGATAAACCCAAAATTCATAAACCACTAAAAAGCGGAAGGAAAAAACACTGAAGTACATAATATTACTAAACCACTGAAAAAAGCTGGAAGGAAACCAGATGTTAAATAACCCCCAAAAGTAAAACAGACAAGTAAGAAAAACAGATGTTAAATAACCCCCCCGGGAAACAAAATTAGAAAAAGCTGGAGGGGAAAACAGATGTTAAATAACCCCCGGGAAACAAAAAGCAACAAGTGGAAAAAGAAAAGTTAAATAACCCCCCCAAAAGTTAAAAACCCCGCAAGTTAAAAAAAAAAAAATGTTAAATCCCCTCAAAAAGAAAAACCATAAACAACAAAGAAGGAAAATTTAAATACACACCCCAAGAAGACAAATTTGGGAAAAAACCGGAAGAATAAACATGAAGGTAACCCCCGGATGTTAAAATACCCAAAAAGTAATAAAACACAGCAAAGAACACCCCTAGGGTAACCCCAAATATACAAAATAAAAAAAAAGCTGAAGGGAAAAATAGGATTTTCAAATATACTAAACAACTGGAAAAAAAGCGAGAAGGGCACTTTTGGATAACTAATATCCCCCAAACAACTGGAAAAAAAGCGAGAAGGAACAAGGATAACCCCAATATACTAAACAAAATGGAAAAAAAGCAGCATGTTAGGATCACCCCCAGGATAGTTACATAATATCCACTGAGAGCAAGCTGGAGGAGAAGAAGCAGCATGTTAAGGATACGCCCCTCAGGATAGTTACATAATATCACTGAAACAAGCTGGAAAGGGAAAAAGCAGCATGTTAAGGATACACCCCCCAGGATAGTAACATAATATCCACTGACAACAGCTTTAAGGAAAGCCCCTAGGATAACTAAATATACAAAAATAAGAAAAAGCGAGAAGGAACATAGGATAACTAAATATAAAAAAAATTAAAAAAAAAAGCGAGAAGGGCACCCCTAGGATAACTAATATACTAAACAACTGGAAAGGAAGCATGTTAAGGGTACACCCCTCAGGATAGTTACATAATATCCACTGACAACAAGCTGGAAGAAAAACAGCATGTTAAGGATACACCCCAGGATAGTTTTCATAATATCCTGACACAAGCTGGAGGGGAAGAAAGGGATGTTAAGGAAACCCAAAAAATTTTTAAAAAATTTTAAAAAAAAAAAAGGGAAGAGAGGCCCCCCGGATGTTAAAATACCCCCCCTCCAAAAGGAAATAGTTACATAATATCC
>NW_025059670.1:0-5618 GCF_019279795.1 Protopterus annectens
AGGGAAAATTTAGGATTAGGAAGACTTCAATATTTTTCTAGCGTTATCTGTCAAGTAAGGTTTGATCCTATAGAGGACCCTGGGGTTTTGTTGCATTTTTTTCTTGTTTTCTAGTTAGTCAAATTTCTAGTTTTCATCACTGATAGCCAATAAAGGCTTAGTATGGGTTATTGGTTCATCTTTGATGGAGTAGAAGGTTATGTGTCAGTTTTTTATTTTCACGCTTGCTGGGGGTGTATATAATCAACTTGGATTATTTTGGGGCAAAGGAGTCATTATGAGATACCAAGCCATGTCTTAATGGAGGACAATGATTCTTGGGTTAGATTCTGTAGTTATTAGGTTTTGGCAGGGCATATAAGAGCGAGGCATCGTATTACCTGATGATGGTGGCATTTTTTGGCTGCCATGAAGATATTTTTGAACATGCTGAATAGAAAAAGAACTAGAACTGAGCCTTGAAGGATGCTCATGGATAGAGACAGAAAAGAAGAGATGTCATCTTACCATTTTGCAGCTTATTGTCTGTGAGAGTGGTCATTTGTAAACCAAGGTAGTTAAGATGTACCAGGTTCCAGGGAAGACAATTTATGTAGTAGTTTTTAGGTGTGAAAGTTGAGTTCCAAAAGCCTTTACACAGGTCAAGAAATATTGCTAAGACCTAAATTTTCCCTGTTTCTTCTTTTACAGTTTACAGGGTCATGTGAAGCTGAGAAAGAGGGTAGAAAGTAGTACTGTGATTCAAATTGAGTAATTTTGTTTTTTTAAGGGCAGCTGATTGTTGTCAGTAATAGATATAAACAGTTGGGGTTGTATACATATTTCCAGTATTGTAGATAGGGAGTGATAAAATTTATGGGTCATATAGCTGGAGAATGGTATAATTATCTCTATGTAAAGTAGGATAAAGATTTTTCTGAGCACGGAACATAACAATAATCTTTGCTTGGAATGGTTTTATTAAGATAGAAACTGGTAACCTAGGACATCCCAGCCTGTTTTGATACTATTTTGTATAATGCGTCATTGGGGCAAGAATAGTAAGTTTTAAATTGAAAGTCTTTATAGTAAGAGTAGGTATCGGATGGAATGACAGGAAATATTGTGGTGTCATGTGGGTTCTGGGGATACTGACATGGTTTCATAGGTTCATAGAGTTGGTACTGGGCTTCCTCCAGGCCCTAGGGCTATAAATACTAGCCATAGCATAATTCCATGACTATTTCTTCCCACAATATTTACTTCCCTGGACCCCTGTCTAGCAGGGCAACTGACATGATCCCTGGGATGAATTTCCTATCTCCCATCCAATCATCAAGGTTCCTTTTGAAGAGGGCCAAAGAGGTGTTCTGCTTCACATGTATGGGTAGTCTGTTCTAGAGTCTGGGGAGTCTCTAGGTCAGGAACCTACCCCTCCAGCATGTTTTGTTCATTGTGATGGCAAGGTTAGAGTCTGGGGAGTCTCTAGGTCAGGAACCTACTCCTCCAGCATGTTTTGTTCATTGTGATGACAAGGTTAGATCCCTGGAGCATGTGGCTCTGAGGAGTTAGGTTTCTTTGGTGGAGCATAATAACCTCTGGGTTTGACATGGCCTTGAAAACGAGATCACCTCTGAGTCAGGGCGATATCACGACAGAGTATAGCTGGAGTTTTTTTAGATGGTCAGCGTTGGGCATCTGGCTTTGGAGCCCTGTGATTCTTTTAGTGTGAGGTATTTTGGGCTTTCAGTTGTTGCAGATGCCTTGAGGTTGCAGATGTCATAGTGGATTTGAGCTGTTAAAAGAGCTACTGTTGCACGTAGTAAAAAGTTGGCTGGTAATGTATCAATCTGAGCTCATCCACTCCCAACACTGTTGGTTGCACTGGTTACACCCACTACACTTCACTCATGTCTACTAATCTCTTGCTCTACAACAATCCTTGTTATGTTTGGTCACTGGTCCATTGACGGTCTTAACCATGTTGCTTTATTCATCTCTATATGTAGGTATCATCTTCCCCACTTATTACAATTATATCAACTGGTGCAGAGGATTAAAGCTACTGAGTTAAATGAAATCTTCATCTTATACTATTTACTTTGACTCATACCTCTCAACCCTCTGAATTTGCCAAAGAACTCCTGATTTCTGTCTTATTTTTAGTCTTTCCTACATAAAAATCTGTGGTTTTATTAATTTTTTAGTTTTCTAAGCAAAACCACTTAAAATTAGTAACAGACAGTTGAGCTTTTGAATTCATTTTCCTTCAGAAGGGAGTCATCATAATGACCTTTAAAGAGTCCTGAGTTTTTAGAAAGATATTCATCATTACTGGAAAAGCATACAAGAACATTCCTATACACAGTATCATGCATGGAATCCTGGAGCAGAGTTTTGCCAACTGATTGCAGGGAGTCGAGGCAAAACGATCTATTTAAGGATTTCCCACCGATGGATAAATTCCTGGAAGACTTCCTGATTCAGTTTCCATTCGTGAGAGTCTGTCCTGGCCTTGCTCAACTTGTTTGCTACAAAATGTTGCTGTGATTAAATGTAAGAATGTCCATTGCAGAGTGACACTGTTCTAAAAATCTATATTGCAGGCTCCCATAAGCTAATCTACACAGAGTGGTAGGATCCAGTGCCCAGCATTACATTACTGAGAGGTTTGACTGAAAACACTTTTAACGGTCCTGGTCCTGGGGGACCATAGATGTTTGAGGAATGTTGAGAGCATTTATAACAGTGAACATCACATTGAAATTTATGTATGTTTTTGGTCCATCTTTTCTGTTAAAAATACACTGCACTTTCATCTCCAGGAGACACTACTCCCCTGACAAAGTCTGAGGTATTTGTTGTTACAGACTATTTTGGAACTGGAAGGAAAAATTGGAAGATCTGTAGTTTGATAAAACTGATCTCTCACCAAATAATCTCTTTCACAAACCTCAAACTGGAATCTGGAATGTCAGGAGATGTTGATGTTGGAAATGGCAAAATGCAAATAGCCAAATTCACCCCATGAAATGAGGAATCATGAGAAGTATTGATGCCATGAGGCCCAGAATCCAGAGAAAAATCCCAGATTGAGACAGAGGTCTGAGTGGAGAAACTCAGGAATAGATTTTGAACTAAGGTATCTGGGAGACACCTCAGGAAAACAATCTTGTGTGGAGGATTTAAACAAGACTTTTACACAGACTGGGGTTCTAGGAGAACATATAAGAGAATGAACCAAAGAGAGACATTCCTGACACTTTGAAAAAAATCTCTGCAAAGATGAGCAAGTCATCTAAATAAGGAAAAAATGTGTGAATACTCAGTTCGTAGTTGGCTATCACTGTCGCTAGATGCTTTGTAAATACCATTGGAGCAGTAGATAGGCCAAAAGTTAATGCAGAGAACTGAGAATGTGAGCCAGAAAACCTTAAGAAATGTCTGAAATCGGGAGTTATGTAAATATGATGTGTATTTCAAATCTCAGGTCACTAAAAACACAAATGGGGAATAAGAGGTAACAATTTGCAAAGGGACAACATTTGAAGTTGGGCAGTACTGAAAATGGTTTAGGAAGGAAGAACAGATGCAGAACTGGCCTCTGTGAATCTTCTTTCTTTGACTCCTGAAGCATTCTTGAATAAAACTTTCTCCTGGATGAGGAGGTGCTGAATAACAGGAGGGAAAAGAGGATTTTGAATTGACATCAGCAAAATCATAAGCACATTTCAAACAGTGAGTAGACACTTGAGACATAGAAGCAAAGAGTTTGAACAAAGATTATTTTTCCTCAGAAGAGGAAACAGATGTCATAATATTACTCATTTTCTCAGAAGAGGCAAACACAAACTGTAGCATATGAGCTTGAGAGTCGGGAATTCTAAAAAAGAAGTCTTGCAAAACAACACACATTTTTGCCAAATCTATCAATAGTTTTCCCATCCTTGTCAGAAAAGGAGGGATTGGTATTAACCACATATTTAGCAGTGGCTAGGTACGCCAGAGAAATAACTGACAAGCCTGATCTGGCTTAATGGTTCAGACTTGCTATATAAAATTGAGGGACCTTATACAATTTATTTGCTTTCTTGGGAGCAGCAGGTTGGCTGTCAGACAAGTTACTGTGCTGAAAGAACTGAACAACTGGTGTTGGTTCAGGAAAATGCAATAACAATAAATCATAACACTTTCTTTTGTAGACAGAAGAATGTCATAATGTTATCAGTAAAATAATTCATTTTGGAAATAGTTTCAACAAAAAAAAAGGAAAACCCTTAAAGGGACTTCCAAAAGCTATGCTTTCCTACAAATCTGAATCATAAAGGTAAGGTGAAAAAAAAACAGAAGTAGTCCCTTCACAATCATTTTAGCCCCTTCACAATCATTTTATGGCTCATAATTTTGAAGTGCTTCAGAAAAAGAATCTTCTTTTAATCTTGCCAGAAACAGCTGAACTAGAAGAGTCAAGAGCCTAAAGTAAACCCTAAGTTAAGTTTGAGAAGACGTAGCAGGAGGTACACATCTGGAATTCTTTTTACCCTTCAGCTGAGGCTAAGACTGCCTGTGAACAAAAACAGATTTAGAAGTTAATTCCTCTGAAACTTGGGTATAGGAGAAACAAATATATGTTTGAACTCCTTCAAGGCCTTGCCCTTATCCTGGAGGGAATTAACAAGTTCAATAGCAGCAGAGCCAAAAATAAATATTATCTAGAGAAGCGTCCAGTTATTTGGCCTTAATGTCATTAGGCAAGGCCTGAAGATGAAGCCAAGAGTAACACCTCAAAACAGAACCAAATGCAGCAGCCCTAGAAAGAGCATCAGCTATATCATAACTGCACTTAAATGAGCGGTGAGCCACTTGGAGGTAGAATCCAACAAGGAAAGGGCCAGAATTTTCCCTTCTGAGTCAGAAAGGTCAGATACTACTTGTGAAATCTGAGAAAGAAGGGCTAAAATATACCTAGTCATATGGCTCCAGTAATTAATAATCCTAAAAGTCAGGGTGACAGCAGTATAAACCTTTTTGCCCAGCAGTTCCATTGCCCTATTATCTTGTCGGAAGGAAGCAACTTAGTAGAAGGTTACAACTTGGAGGGCTTGTCAGAATGGACAGAGACCACAGAAGGATCAGCAGAAGAACACTTATACAGAAATTTAGACTAATCAGGCACCTTGTAAAATCTCTCAGGTTTCCTGGGAACTGGAGGCTGAAAATCAGGGCCTACAGAAACTGCTTAAAAGGTATCCAGGAGGGAAGCCAGAGCTAGAGAAACAGCAGGTTTGCAAGGCTTTAGCTGGATGAGTTCATAATACCTCTTCTGGATAGTAGAAACCTGAGGACAATCCCAGTTGAAGAACTCCATCATATGTAAAATAGTGTCCCCAAAGGAGATCTCTTCTAAAGGAGAATCTGGACTAATAGAATTCTCTTTCTCATACCCAAAATGCAAAGGGAAGGGATCTGAGAAGAATATGCTAAGGACTTTTCCACAGAATCCAGGTCCTCATCAGAAGATTCTTGCTGCTTAGGTCTCTTAATAGGAGTAGATGACCAGGGAGGGGCAGGCACAGAGACCCCTTGTGGAAGTTTTAAAACAACTCCTGAGTAAAATCCTACCATTCACATAAAGGGGG
>NW_025059671.1:0-5276 GCF_019279795.1 Protopterus annectens
GAATAAAGGGACTTTTATTGTTTGTCTTTGTGTTTTGTATCACTGTATTCCTGTGCTTTATTTGGAACATTTTATTTGTCACATACAGTGATTCGTTTACTCGCTGGGTGTTCTGCTTATTCTGAGTTATGAACATTTGTTTTCTGTATGGTTTTAGAAATGGATTTTCTGAAACTGAGCTCAGGCTGCACTGTTGTTCCTATGGGTCAGCAAACAGCTTTTCTTCTTTCTGCTGGAGTGAATGAACAATCTTTAAACGATGAGGCTGCATTGGAAGAATAAATGAAAAATACAGGTCGAAGTCCAATTCTAAGGTCACTTGGAGACTGGGAGACCTAAGCTCAGGAGTCAGAGAATGATAAAAGACAATTGAATTCTGACTACAAGTTCTTTAAGTCCCTGTGAAGATAGGTGTGGTGTCTGTGAACATCCAGCTGATGAAATTTGTATTCTGCTGCGTTATCGGAATGGTTAGGGAAAACACAAACTAGCTCTATAGTTTAGTTCCAAGTTATTATGAGAGCAAACATGGTGGTAAAGTGATTTGCAATGAAGAGACAGACTATATTTGTGAAAATCAAATAAGGGGCTTGATAGACGGTGTAGCTCTGATACTCGTCTAGCAAGATGTGATGGCTACGAAACGGTCTTCAAGACTGAAACTTCAGTGGACACGAATGGGCAGGTTCAAAGTTGGAGAAAGTTATTTTGGACAGGGCAGTTTAGATCCTAAGGAAGCTACAGTTCTGAAAGGAGGTCTCCTTGGTAGCCCACTGTGAAGGTTTGCAATCCTGTGTGACATCAGGTTAGACTCATGTTGACCCAAATGAGGTTAGATATATTGCTGAGTCCAACTAATTCTGGCAGCAACAAGATCCTAAGTGGGAAAAGTTCAGACAAAAATTCTAAAACTTCTGGGATGGAAGCGGTGTGGGGTCAACATTCCTTTCTTCAGCCCAGATAAGCTAACTTCTCCATCTGCTAGTGTACCCAACTTTTCTAGTGGAAGGATTATGTAGCTTCCATGAGAATGTGGGTTCACATGGTGAAAAATCGCAAAGCTTGACTAGGGATGGAATTGGAGCAGCACTGTCAAAGTTGAGGAATAACCGACTGGGTGAAGAGAGCCTGACATGCGTGTCAAGAGGTCTGGCACTGGGTCAAGAGTCCATGGATTGTCTAGTAGGCGAGGCTCGAGGAAGGGAAACTTTTAGTTATGTACTCACCATAACTTCAGATGTTTGGGATCAAGTCCTTCTACATTCTGACTGATGGGTTGAACCCGATCCCTCTCGGCTCCAGCTCGGCCTTGTGCTATGCCGAGAAAGCGAAGTCTCTGTGGCTGAACACTATATCCCAGGATGCACCACCAGATCCCCAGGTCTAGGTTCATCCCGCATACAGCCACACATGCGCCTGGCCTTATAACATCGTCAGATGAAACAAGATAATCATGATGAGACTCAAGCGGACAAATCTCTTCTGATCTCTCCAAGGCGGGGAGGAGGTTGGGTATTGGGGTATGGGCGAGATGGATCCCAAACATCTGAAGTTATGGTGAGTACATAACAAAGTGTTTATGTGATTCTTAGCCTACATTCGACTGATGGGACAAGCGTCCTAACACCTAGATCCTGGGTGGCTCACTGGAAAACACTCCTGATACCGTGGAGACAAATGGTACCGTCCTTTAGATGCCACATCAATTTGTAGTAGAAATGAAAGTGTCGGATTGGACCAAGTGGCACGCGCAAAATCTCGATATAGCGAGCTTGGAATGAAAAAGGCTATAAGTATGCTCTGGTGAATGAGCTTTTTGATGAATTCTTGTAAGTTGCTTATTCGAAGAATAAGCCCTGAGTTATCACAATCTCTGATCCATTTGGAGATAGTAGCTTTTGTGATGGTTTGACAATTTATTATCTAGAAGGACACAAACAACCAGTCATTTCTGAAGTTGCGAGTCCTGTCTAAATAGAAGCGTAATTGTCACAGTGTCAATTTGCTAGGTGTATTCTGCTTCATTGGAATTTGGGGGAAAAAAAACTAGTATCTAAAGTTGTTGGAGACAGAAACTAAGACAAATATTTTGGGACAAAGATGGATTGAGCTAAGTGATACTCTATCCTTGTGGAAAATCCAAGTGCGATTGGTTTTATTAGACAGGGCTTGAAACTCCTGACTCTTCTTTGAAGTAATTGCAGCTAAAGGCAGGTTTTCCCAAGACAGATACTTTGCTTTCTCCATGTGGCAGTTGAAGGGGAAGATGCCATCATGAAGCACAAATCAAAGATCACAGGCTGGGATGAAAACTTCAGAGTTCAACAGGTACACCTTTTAATGAAAAGTTTTGCATAGTCTGCTGCTCATATTGAAGTCCATGGATTACCGTGGAATTTGAGATAGCCGCTAGTTGGACTTTAATAGTAGAGACAGAAGATCCTTGATTAAACAGGGATGTTAAGAATTTCAAAACCTCTGGGATAGGAGCAGTGATAGGGTCTAAGCCCTTGAGTTGAGCCCAGATAGCAAACCTCTTCCACTTACTGAGGTACAATTTGTTAGTGGTGGGTTTGTGGGCCGAAGATAAAATGTGAACCACTTCCGGGTCTAGTGTGTGACTTCTAACTAAGGTCGGAAGTGGAGGAGCCAAGCTGTCAATTTCAAAGATCGAAGGGACTGATGCTGATGTCCCGACTGATGAATTAGCAGGTCCGGAATTAGGTCTAAAGTCCACGGATCGTCCACCGCATGCTTCTTCAGGTAAGGAAACCATACCTGACGAGGCCAGTATGGGGCAATCAGTATCATTGCGGACCCCAATTGAGAAGCTTTTTGAATGACTTTGGAGAGAAGTGGAATCAGAGGAAAGGCATAAAGTAGCCCTGTTGGCCAAGGTTGTGCTAGAGCATCCATAGCTGGTACTCCCTGATGTGGGATCAAGGAGAAGAACCTTTGGCACTTGGTGTTTAGTGGAGTTGCAAATAGGTCGCAGCACGGCGTCCCCCATCTCCTGAAAACCTGAGCTGCTACTGTTTGGTTTAGAGACCACTCGTGAGGAGAGAGAATTGTCCTGCTCAATTATTCACAATATGTTTGATTTTCCTGAATGTGGGTCGCCACCAAGAAGCGACAAGGTGCCACAGCCCATTCCCACACTCCGCTATTCTCGCAAAAGGGGGGTAGATCTGTCCCTCCTGTTTGTTCAGATGCCAGACCACCGACATATATTGTCTGTGTGGATGCCGATGATGCCCTGGAGAGGAAGAAACTTCTGTGTGTTTAGAAGTAGCGGGCCTCATCTCCAACACATTGATGTGGGAGAAGAGTCAGCTCAGCCAGGAGCCCTGAACTAGCCTGCCCAGACAATGCCCCCCCCACCTCCTATATCTGAGAGGCATCTGTCAGGGTAACCATCACTGGAGAGGGAATAACAAAGGGGCTTCCTTGATTTAGGTTGGATGTCTGAAGCCACCAGCGAAGGTCCCGTTTGCATGTTTCCGTAATCATGATGTGATGATTGAGGGGAAGATCCTGAAAGGACCATTGAGTTGACAATAGCCACTGAAGAATCCTCATGTGCAATCTTGCCAGAGGAACTAAAAGAACCGTGGCAGACATTGAGCCTAAAACTTGTAGAACCATCCTGGCTGGGGCTTTGGATCTCGAGATCAGAGCTTGAACTTGGCCCTGTAAAGTTTGGATCCTTTCGGCAGGAAGAAAGACGCGCATCAATCTTGAGTCTATCTCTGCTCCTATGAACCTTATGCGTTGAGAGGGCAGCAAGACAGACTTTGACCAATTGAATGTAATCCCCAGGGTAGCACCCAGGGAGATGGTGGCTTTGAGGTTGTCCATTAGTAGATGCCTGGTGGTGGCAGTCAGGAGCCAGTCGTCCAGATAGGGAAACACTTGGAATCCAAGACTTCTCAGGTGAGCCGTCACTACTGCCAAACACTTGGTGAACACCCTGGGGGCTGTGGTGAGACCAAAGGGCAGAGCACAAAATTGGTAATGACTGACTCCCAGGCTGAAGCGCAGATACCTCCTGGACGCCTGATGTATCGGTATGTGATAATAGGCGTCCTTGAGGTCTATGGAGCACATCCAAACATCCTTCTCCAACAATGGGAGAATGGATTGTAACGTGACCATTCGGAATTTGGATTTCGTGACAGATTGGTTCAGTCTGCTGAGATCCAATATTGGTCTCAGGTCCCCTGTCTTTTTTGGCACTAAAAAGAACCTGGAGTAATTTCCTGATCCGATCTGGTCTGTGGGGACCGGTTGGATGACTCCTTTTTCTAGCAGCTTTAAAGCTTCTGCGGCTGCCATTTCCCTTTGACTGGGTGGTGGGTCCGGGATTTTTTTGGACGGTGGGCGTGAGTATGTGAATGGGATGGTGTAACGTCCAGGAATGATCCGAAGCAGCCATCTGTCCTGAGTGATAGACTCCCAGGCTTTTAGGTGCTTGGCAACGACACCCGACTGGCTCTGGAGCAGCACAGCCGGGCAATCCCTCATGATGTGTGGGAGGCTGAAGAGCCACGAAAGGACTCGCGGTCTCCAGAATTGCGGGGCCCTCTGCCGCCTCTGGGACGGCGTCTCCCTGAAAAATTTCCCCGTCCTCTGCCTCTGGAAGGGGAATCTTCCTGCTGTTGGGGGAAAAACTTACGAGATTTGCGGAACCACATTTTCCCCCCTCCTTTAGCCTTGGGGTAAGGCCGAAAGGGAGTGGAATAACGGGCACCTACGGCAGATAAAGTTTTTCCTTCTTGCTCACAGCGGGTAAGGGTGTCTTTCACCTTGGGTCCAAACAAGGAGGACCCATCAAAGGGAGCGTCGGCGAAGGAAGACTTGAAGGCCTCCGCAAACTGACACAAGCGGAGCCAGGCTTGTCTACGTAGAGCCACGCCTGTGCCTGCCGCTCTACCCGCCCCTTCGGCCGCATAGGAAATGAGCCTCATGGACGAGTTAGAAATTGACGCAAGGATAGCCAACTGAGAGCTAACCGACTGGGCTAGCTGCTCAGGTAGGTTACCCGAGAGGGAATCTGACAACTCCTTGACCAGATCCCTCTGAAGCCTGGTAAAATGTGCCAAATAATTCAGAGACCTTAAAGTAAAGGTCGCTGAAGTCAGGGTGCACTTCCCGTACCTGTCCATGCTCCTAGACTCCTTATTAGGAGGATGGACGGACGTTGAAGCCTCTGCCACGTCCTGTTGTGTAGCAGATGCCACCACCATGGCATCTACAGCCACGCCTTTAGTGAGGAA
>NW_025059672.1:0-5412 GCF_019279795.1 Protopterus annectens
TGTTGATATACCCCTTTGATGGCTATCACCAACGCTTTTCTGAGGATCCTGGAAGTACCACTAATCCACTTTTAAATGTGGACTCACAGGCTTTCTGCAACAGGATGCAAATAGCACTCAAAATTCACCGGAATTTTTTCACAATACAAGAACTTTGTGAATCTTATGTATAAATACAAGAGACTGTAATGGCAGCGCTTCGCACTCTCGTGCTTCCCTCCCCTTGAATCCAAAATCATCCCCCGAGGCCTGAGAGGCTAAACATGCCCACTCTAAGTGGAAATAATGACCGGGTCCTCTTTACGAGAAATGGCAGGAACTGAACTCTACAATTCAGTGCTATGTATGGAATTACTGTTTTGAATTTTTTTCCTTTAGAACTTGAGATTAAGACTGAAATAATTGCTCTGGAATCAAGAATTAATGAGAATTTTCCAATGATTTTACTTTTCTTAAAATGAATGAACTACAAGAAAACATTCTAATATATGAGAAAAATTACAAGTAAATGCTTTCGTCCAAACTGAATAAACAGGATAAACGGACTTCGCGAGCCAATAATGTATTTTCGTACAAAGGAACAGGTAAATAGACAAACTGCAGTCTCTAATGTGGCTAGGAAATATGCACACTGTTTCCTTTTAACTGAACATTCTACTCTGCTCAAATGAACACGCCTAAATGCGAAACTGTTAAAAACAGCACTTCCGGTTTTTCAGCTACAGAAGTTACTGATATAGTAAGAGTTCACAACGCTGGCACCATTATGCCTATCTCTCCTACTCTGACTAATAAACCAAATGAAAGAAAGTTATCCCAGTGGTCAACAAACTATATCACCAGCTGATAGCAGCAAAACACCAGGAACTGACCTATGCTCCTAACAACTAAATTTATTGGTACAAGAGATGGTTGAGCGCTTTCCACAGTTCACTACTGTCTTCATCAGAACAACATGTAACAAAAGTTAATACCTTTTATACAAACTAAAAACCCGCCAAAAACAACAATTAATCAATTATGTAATTAACATTTGAATAATGTATAAATCTTGAAACTAAACCTAGAACTTCCATATGTAAAGTTATATCTAAAATACCCATACTATCTGGAACTGAAACAACAAACAATCCCACAAATATCACACAGATTACGTGTATAAATGTTTAAAATGTGACTGTGTTAAAATATAACACCTAGCTGTCACATATTCCAACCGTAAAAAAGAATTTGATGTCCATAATAAAAAGGAATTTCATATCCATTATAAAAAAGATTTTTTTTAGCACTTATAATTAAAATTAGTGCTTGTACCATGAGATTAATATAATGGGACAAGCATATTTATAAATACTACCAATAATACGTATAACAAAAAACATATAGATATATCCACAATGGGAATATTGCAAGTTTCATTAAATTAAACCTTGACTAAGGGCTTGGTGGGAATCATCTCATTGAGGCCCGGGGGGGTGGCTGCATCTAACTTAATCTGCCACCTAATCTCCCTCTCACCCACTACTGCCTTAATGTTACCTCCTCGTGGGTTGGGGGTAATCACTTCCAGTATGGCAAATTTAAACACCTTACATTTGGGACTGTTAATTTATGATGATGTTCCCGACAGAGCCATTGTTAACATCACACTTCCTCATACAATATGTGTGGTCATAGATTCTATTCTTTAAACAACGATCCGTCTTCCCCACATAGAAGCTCATACAAGTTTGGCAAACACCCAAGTACACTATATGTTTAGTCAAACAATTGCCACCAGAAAACCAAATCTTGCTTTTCAAGCAATTCTTGAGAATAATACTGGTGTGGCCTTTTAGTATATATTTACAAAAATTACATTGGCCACATTTTTTGGTACCCGTTCTCTGTCCCTTCCTAGTTTGTTGATATTTAGATTTGATTTCAATAATTCTTTTTATGTTGTTGCCAGCTTTATAAACAAAATGTGGTCTATCAGTGAGCTTGTTTTTTATTGACTGATCACTAGTCAATATGTTCCAATTTGTTGAAATTATATTCTTCACTTCACTAGAGTGTTTGCCATATTTGATAATACATGCCTTTTTATATTAATTGTCACTAACCAACTGGTCTATCTTGTTGACTTTGTCATCACCTGCAGGTGCTTTGACAATACCCACCCCCAGAAGTGGTTTGTACTTACGTCCCCATTCATTGCTGACGTACACAATAATATCCTTGATCATCTTGAGAGGATATCCCTTGTCAGTAAATAACTGCCCTATATAGTCCAACTCACGAAGCATAGCATTCTTTTCAGTGCCCTACGAGCACCGGGTACTGTCCCTTAATAATGCCTTTGGTGTTATATGTATGTGCACTACTGTAATGTAAGTATCCATTACTGAAAGTATCCCCCTATGGATACGGGGTTGGAACCATATTTTTATAGATGAACACATCCAGATAATTTATACCACTGTAATCAAGGTTGTAAGTGAATTTAAGATATTCAGTGGTGCTATTAATGAATTCCCCTCATGAAATCCAAATAAAGCTCAGCTCTTCACCTCCCATAAGATAAAGATGTCATCCAGGTATTCGACATATCTCGATGTGACATCCATACCGGGAGTGCAATATGAACCCATTTCCCAGTCCAACAACACCAAATTTATGATATAGTATGTACCCATGGCTACCCCCTCGCTTTTCTGCCTTCATAGTGTCACTCCTCAAAATAGATATATAATTATAGTCCAATACAATGTCCATGAATTCCATCAAAGTGAAATTTCATCCTGCCCCAAACCACCACTCCCCACGGACACACTATTGCTGAATCTATTAAGCCCGTCCTCTTTCGGGATACAGGAAAATAAATCCTGGACATCGATTGTGACAAAAACAATATTGGGAGACCACAATTCTTTCTTGAAAATACCCAAGAACTCTTGTACCAATAAATTTAGTTGTTCGAGCATAGAGTCCGGATTCCTGGTGTTTTTTTTGCTGCTATCAGCTGGTGATATAATAAACCAAATGGTTCTAAGGTAATTTCAACTGAAACTGGGGCTATTCCTAAGAGAAGTTGTTCTACAGCACCCCACTACATCGCTAGTCCCATTAAATTCTCTACAACAGCTGAAAAGTGCTGAGAGACAAGCAGGAAGAAATACTGATAGCATTTTTAGACTCTTTAAAGAAAGGGAGATTTCTCTCTCGGAAAGCAGCTTGCCCTACAAGACTTTTGCACAGTTAGAACCAGCAATACAGAGGGCTGTGCCGCCAGCCAGGCTGAATCAGCAAGAGGGAGCAGGCCAAACACCCAAAAGGAGAAGAAGATACAGGTTTGGTCATAAACATTTCTCTTTGAACTTAATACTGACCAAATTAATTTATTAAACAAAGGTTTATTATTGTCCTTATACCAAAGCCAATGTAACAGAAATACAAAGACTTAAAGTTACTAGGCAGAAATTTATCATTGAAATTCATGTTTCCTAATGAGTCAGGAACAAGGACTGATGTGTATACATGCAGCCTAGTAGTTTTATCCCGAATACCCCCACCAGGTGTCTTCAAAGCCTTGGGGATATCTGTGAACTATCTTTCAGGGGACATAGGTGAGCATGATTCTAGTGACTATTACTTTAGTAATCTCTACCCCAACTTAACAAAAGAGCCTTACAAGAGTTAAAGAATTGCAGTCATTAGTTACTAAACAGGCTTAGATAAAGGAGGAGGTTTTGTTAGATAACAATTGTATCACAACAAATGTATAAACTTTACTAACAATGAAACTTATAAATCAGTCTCTAAAATTATGCTATTGATAAAGTGTCATTTTATGTTTGATCTTCTCATTACTGATTGATAGACGAACCCATTATTAAGTATTTTAATGTTCTCAAACCCACTATACCTAGAATTTATGGTTTACCTAAGGTACATGTAAAGACCTGGTTCACCCACCAATGCAAGGCCCTATAGTAAGTCAGGGGTCAGTGGTAATTAAGCCCTTCCATCTTTGTTGAAGTTACAATACATGGATTGTTAGAGTAGAACAATGTCATAACCATTCTAAGAGATACTAAAATGTTCCTTTGAAAGGTTACATAACAGGATGGACACTATTACCAATGACACTGATTTTGTATTGGTTGGCAATGGACATTGAGTCATTATTTACCAGTATCCCTATTACTTGGGTATGGAAATGGTTAGAAATTTCCTGTCAACAAATAGATGTTTTTCAAATAGTAAGATACAACCCTATATGCAAAATTTTAGAAATTATATATTAGAGAATAATGTTGTTATGTTTGAAGAGAATTTTTAGTAAATAGGTTGTATGCCATGGGCACTTCTTGTGCAAATAGCTACGCCTAAACTTTGAACTAGTTTGCTGGGAAGAAACACATACTCTGTTTTGAATCCTTCTACATCAAGTGCTATGGTATACATTTTGTGGATGATGTTTCTTTTTATTTTATGGAATGGTACGTTTAGATTTTGTGATCCTTTTGTTAATTATCTACATACCACCACTGACTTTTAAATTCACATACCGCTATCTGCAGCTGAGATTGATTTTTCTTGATGTACATCTAGCTAAAGCTGAATTTAACTGTTGTCTCAAGAGTAGAATCTTCCACAACCAACTTCAGAAAGAAATTATACCTTCACAAACTAGTATGCATCCCGGAAAATATCCCGAAAATGTATTAAAAGGGCAAAGTTTAGGACATTAAGATTACATGATGATAACGAGGATGCACAACTACAGCATTAAATAATTTAAAATTTGAGTTTATAGCTGAGGTGATACCAAACTGATGAAATTGATAAAACTATAGCTGATGCATGGCATACAGAGAACTAAATGTAGACCTTATTTTAACAACAACGGTAGGTAGTTCCATGTAATAATCCATATTTAACATAAACCTAGGCCACACATAATGAATTTAGAGTAGTGTTGTTAGGTTTATAGTGACGCCAACCAATATAAGCTATATCATTAAGAAACATTGGCACATACTACAAGTTAGGGTACCACAGTTGCATATTACCTGTAAAGACCATTCAGTTTCAAGAACAAATATGTCACTCAAGAAATAGTTATGTAACAAGGAAGTGCTCTAAGAAAGTTTTCATCCCTTCACGCCAGGCACTTTTACCATGCAGGTCATGCAGTGCCTGCCCCTCTTTCTACAGTATAAATACCTATGTCCACCCTACCAAGCATTTTCCGTTACAGCTTAATACTTAGGCTGATTGTATATACTTAGGCTGATTGTATATATATATATATATATATATTAAAAAAATAAACAACCAAAAATTTAAAAACTAAATAAAATTTTCTAAAGCTTCAACAAACCTTTTCAAAAAACCCGGTTAAAAATCAAAAAACCCTTAAAAATT
>NW_025059673.1:0-5098 GCF_019279795.1 Protopterus annectens
AGGGTGTAAAGAGTAATAATTTTTTTTTTTGGGTTGAGGAGAAGACAATGGTTTAAGAACCATTTTTCTATAGTGTGAATGATTTTTGTGAGAGAAAGAAGTTCAGTTTGGGAAGACGCTGAACAAATGATTGTGGAGTCGTCAGCATATTGTATGCAGGTGGAGAAGGAACAGAGAGATGTAGATCATTGATAAAAATGGAGAATAGTAGTGGACCTAAGATAGAGCCCTGTGGGACTCCTAGGGATGTAGGAAGAAGTTCAGAAAGATTATTCTGCCAGAGTACAGCTTGTTTTCGGTTATCCAGGTAGGATGTAAACCAGTTCAGGGCAGAATTATCGAGAGATAGGGACTTTAGAAGGTGAAGTAGAAGTTTATGGTTGACCATGTCAAGGCCTTAGAAAGGTCTACAAAGAGTGCTGACGACAGGAATTATTGTTGCGATTTTTGTTGATACAGTTGGTAAAGGAAAGAAGGGCAGTGGTAGTACTGTGGAAAGGGAAAGCCATGCTGACAGTTGGATAAGAGATTATGGTGGATAAGGTGGGAAATTAATTGTTTATGGATACATTTTTCCATAATTTTGGCCAGTGGAGATAGTAGAGCTATGGGACGGTAGTTTGAGTAATCAGCAGAATCACCTCCTTTGTGAATAGGAATAATATGTGAGATTTTCCAGATAGATGGAATAGTACTTTCTTTAATTGTTCTATTAATAAGTATAGAGATGGGGTAGGCAATAGCTGTGGCACCTAGTTGGAGGTATTCCCTGGTAAATTGTCAGCTGAGGGGTAGAAGGTTTAAGTTTTGAAGTAAGGAAGAGATATAGGAGGTGGATATTGGTTCTAGGTGGAATGGAGGGGGTGTGGGGTTGGTAGCGGGCAAGTTGGCAGTATCTGGATTTTGTTGATTAGCTAAATTTTGTACAGCTGAAGTAAAGAAAGTATTAAAAGCATTTGCTGTTTGTGTAGGGTCATTAGTGTTGGAGCCAAGTGGATGTGGTGTGTCTAGTTTACCTGGGGATATGAGCCTGTTAATAGAAGTCCAGAACTTCTGAGGTTGTTGAAGAGAAGATTTTTGTAGTGGATGTAGAAGTTCTTTTGTCCTGTAGGATAGCTTTTTGTTATGTTTCTTTCTTGTCTGAAATGTTGATGATCAGTTATGTGTTTCGAGGTGTGCCATTTTTCCCAGGATTTATTCCTGGATAGGATAAGTTTTTTAGTCTGGCTTGTGAGCCATACTGCTGGTTTATTTTTCACTCTGATGTTACGGATAGGGGCATGATGGTCAAGGATTGTAAGGAAGGTATTATTGAAATAGGATACTGCTTCATTTATTGGAAGGGACTTGAGAGGTTCCCAGTTACAGTGTTTAAGTTCATTTAGGAACAGTTCCTGGTCAAAGTGTTTTTTACTGCGTGCAGTTCTAACTGGGGGGGAAATATTAACATTTGTTTTATGTCTAATTATGTATATTAGAGAGTGGTCGCTAAGGTCATCAGGTAGGGTTCCTGTTATATAATTATCCTGTGGACGATTTGTTAGTATCCAGTCCAGGATACTTTCTTTGTTATTAGATTTGTTGATTCTAGTTCCAGAATTAATGAGTTGTGTAAAACCATGCAAGTTGATCAGAGACGATTGATTGGCATTATTGCATAGGTTCCAATCAGTGTTAACGTCTCCTAGTAGTAAGGTTTCTTGTGGGTAATTGAGGGAAAGACAACTTAGTAGGTCTTCTAAGTTATTTTGATTGTTACCTGGTGGGAGATAAGTGCAAATGATGTTAACTGATTTCTGGTTGTTTAGTTGTAGTTTTGAAATAATTATTTCTGCATTGTTATCAGAATGTAATTTATGGTTTATTTTGTTGATTTGTAATCCTGCTTTATAAAGTATTGCTACCCCCCCACCTTTTTTCTTAATGCGGTCCTGTCGAATGATATTGTAACCCGGGGGAATAATTTCCGTATCTAGTATTGTTGGTTTAAGCCATGTTTCAGTTAAACATAGGATGTCGAAATGGTGAACTTCTAGGAGAGCATGGACTTGAGTAATTTTGTTGCAGATACTACGAATATTAAGATGGGCAATTAAGAGTGATTTAGAGGATTGGGCTGATAAACAGGGGGTTGAATGAGACTGTTTACTGTTAGAATAGGATAAGTGAAACTTAGGGCCTGGGTTAGGATGAATGTCTCCATCTATTAGGGAGTGGAATAGAGTAAAAGTGTGATATTGGATAGTTTTAGAGTAATAGTTAAGTAACTTTCGATTGTTAAGAATAGAATATTTAATATGGGTAAGTCGATGGTATTTAGCTTGGGTGTAGCAGGGGTTGGAGGTGGAATTAGAGAAGCTTATGTGAGAGACAGGAAGAGATATAGTAGCACCTTTGGATGGGATGACAGAGTGTTGAGAAGGGATGTTCTAGAAAGTAAGGAAGTAGGTTGTGGTAAAAGAAGTCAGCAATGAGATCTAGTACATATTGGGATAGGTTAGGCATGATAAGAAGAGGTAAAAATAAGTATAGGTAGAGATAGGAGGAAAAAGGGCTATTACCGTGAGAAGGAGATGAGATAATAGGGGCGAGCTATATCTAGTGGATGTGGAGATATGAGAAAGGTGTGGCTAGTAGAAGTGAGTGGTTGGTTGGAAAATAGAGGGGAGTGGTTAAGAGGGTAAAAGGTAAAATTGGGGCGGTGGGAAAGGGGGGCAGGGTGGGGGAGGGAGTGACCCCAAGGAACGGAGCGGGAAGATACCAAAAGGTGGAGTACAGCAGGAAACAATCAGTGAATGGGAAGAATTAACAGGTAAGTCAGTGGGTTAGAGAGATAGGGGGGTAGCTAATGTGTAGATATATAATATTAGAAATACTGGTGTCTAAAGTAACAAGGTAAGGTAGGGGGGTAGGTTGAAAAGCAGATTTGGGTGAAGTTAAGTTAAAGGACAAATGGGAGAGGATGAGGGGTTCAAAAGATAACATATGAGTGGAGAAAAGAGGAGTAGAGCAGAAGAAAAGATAAGGGTGCCACCTTGTGGCCAGTTATGTAATTGCAGAGGACAGTCACCAGATCAGGGGCTCACACAGATGGGGAGAAAAGGATTAATTGTGATGTGCAGGCAACAGAAAATGATTGAGGATTTAAAAATGTTAAGAAATAAATAGTGGTATATATGGGGGTGGGATTTGTTGGCTGCTGGTAGTTCAGGAGGGATGCTTAACTAAAGATACAAAAGTAAATATAGCCCTTTTCAAATAAGGAAACAGGACATACTTAAAATATCTTATTAACTAGGTTTCACTGGGTGGTGAAGGGTATGACCACAGTAGTGAAGTTCCGAAATTCCAGGAGGTTGGTAGGCAGGAAAAACTTTGCTTCAGTTTATCAATTGACCCTCTATTATAAGGTAAAGAGAGAGAGAGATAGTGAGTGAAATAGAGCAAGGACTGAAAGCAAAAAAAGGTTACAATGTACCAAAAACTTAGTAACATCAGCCATTCTTGATACAAATCATTCAAGCAATAGGGCAGAGAAACACCTCAAGAACATATAATACTTAACAAAACAGTTTGATTAATATAGGTAGCTAAACATTCTTTTACACTATTATACTAAAAAGTATAGGATAGAAACATTAAATCATTGTGAAGTGAGAAACAGTAATAGTTGTCCTCTAGTGTGACCAAACATCCCACTTGCCAAGTAAACTTATAGGGGGGCTCTAATTATAGTATTAGGAAGGCTAATTACAATGGATCCCCACTAGAATACACTAGAGTATCCAATATCGGTATATGAGAAGTACACAGGATATCACTCCCAGCGCCTGGCGTTGAAATAAACAGTAAAGAATCAGGTAGGACTCAAATATAACCCTAGTGGTAAAAAAATAACTATTGTTTTTCCAGCAATTAGGGATCAGAGATGGGACTGGAATTCCAGAAGAGAATACTAGGTGTTAACAGATAATTCCAGATTTGAGGAGAAGGGGTTGACCGTTAAATCGAGTCACCAAGCTCAGTATACCAAATAGGGTATAGGGGGTCTACGCAGGCAGCCACATTCCCTGATACAAATTCAGCGATGTTAGAACCCCTGCTGCTACTTGGGTCCATTAGGAATTAAAAGGGGTTTTTTTAGTAAAAAATTTAGGGGCAGTTGAATGACAATGAGGGAGATTTAAAACTAACTAATAAACTGAAATAGTTTAAGAATCAGGTTAGGGGTTTAACTAAAAACTCACAGCGGTGTAATCGAGAACAGTACATTAGTATTAGGTAGCTAAGGCCCCTTTATAGTCTAAGGGAGTAAAATGGAATTGTGAACTAAATAGATAATAAGAACCAATTAGCTACGTTTGTATAAATAAATGTATAAAAAACCCCATAAAAACCCGCCCCCATTAAGGTGGGGGGTTAGTTTAAGCCGCCAGACCCTTTGGCGGAGATAGAATGACGGGGAGGGATTACAAGCCCTCGTCACCACCCTGTTTCCACAAAACTTAAAAACTAGTTATTTCACTGTAAGAGTATAGGATTCAGTTAGAGCTTTACCTAAACACAGTGGATACAGAGTTATATCCAAGTGGCGTAAGTCAAAAATCAATTGGACTAAAACAAGGCATTTAATATTAGTACTAACAGCTCTTTTCAGTGTGTTACTTAGCGCCTAAAAACAAGCCCACTTTTGCTATGCTGGTTCAAGTAATTTAACGGCATGAATTTACATTACATATTATATTGTACTAACAGCTCTTATCAGTGGATACCTTGACCACCTAAAACAAGCCCCGGGGTGCTAGGGGTTTAAGTAACTTAACAGCATGCATTGCACCAACACTGAGTCATCAACAAGCAATACGTGATTCACTACACACTTTAAGGTATTAAGACTCTACTGCTATTTTACAGGTGGAATAATTTGAGGATAATACTTCCAAGTATTCAGCCATACAATGATATTTCAACTATTCAAAAGAAAATAGTATAAACAGTCCATTAAGTAAGCATAGGTAATAAAGCATTAGGTTAGATATGGCTGTAAAACCGAGTATAATAATGCAGCAGATAATTCTATACACTCACATACATGTTT
>NW_025059674.1:0-5466 GCF_019279795.1 Protopterus annectens
GGGGCCCCCCAAACTTACCACTTGCCTCTCTGCTATTCAGGACCATGCTGCTGATTTAGTTGAGGATCCCTCAGATCAGTCTGACAACCTTCAAGGAAGTCAGCTTACTCAGACTGGCTACACTCTCATCAGGAACCAGACACAGCGGCCTGACTGGGATCCTCCTCATGATGCTGCTACCCTTAGCCATGCCCCGGATTCCAGGCCTTCACCTAAGGCTAAAAAAGAAACAGAAAACCAAAACATCTGGATGTTCTTCATTCCACATTGCTGCAGTCCTTACTATTGGGTAGTCCGCTGTCCAGTCGGCCCGAATACCAAAGTATGGCTGGCGTCGGTCAGCATTAGACTGGCGTCGTGCGTCAGGGTACTAATGCATGACCGGCGTCATATCCTCAGTCTTTTTGCGCATGGTCCGATGCAGAAGCAATTTTGCGAGTGCAGGTTGGCGTTCTGAAAGTTTCTGAAGTCAGAGTTTCAGACCGAATCAAAGTTGGCTAAGTACCCGTTGGGGAATATTTTGGTTTTTCTTGCCTCAGTATTTAACGGATGTCAGAAAAAGTGAATAACTGTATTTCTTGTGGGAAACAGATACCTCATAGGGATTACCATACTTTGTGTATACCTTGTTTAGGGCCTGAGCACGGCGTTGTTGGATGCCGCTCTTGTGCTAGATTTAACAACGCACTATTAAGAGAAGGTTAGACTGTGCCAGGTTAGTGTTTGGGAAGCGTTAATTATAAAATGCCGTCGGATGCTCCGCGCTCAAAAGCAAAGATAAAGCAGCAAAGCCTAGGGTGGAGGAACCGACAGTCCCAGGCGTCGGTTCTTTGGAAACTCAGTGGAGCGGAGGTTTTGCCAGGTGTCTCTTTGGAGTCTCAGGGAGAGACTTTACTGTTACAGGATGTATCCTCTCAGGAGTAGGCCAGGCTGAGGGGCTTCTCAGGTGGCTGCTTCCTCTCTTCCTAAGGTGGTTAGAGCCTCCCTTCTGTTTCCAAGGCTTCTTTGAGGGGCAGGCCAAGTTTAGCTTGTGGGGCTTCTCCTAGTACTTCAGGATCTTTGCCTAAGAAACATATGCTTAAAATGGCAGAGGATTTGATTACTATGATTAGAGGTTCTATGCCCCCTCCTGATAAGAGGCCTAGGGTGGAACCTGAGTTTGAGAGTTTTGAGCAATGTCGAGGCTTGAGTCTTCAGCTGAAGACTTGCAGGAGTACCCTCCTTATTCTGATTCTGATGTGGATGATTCTACTCCTTCTGCTTCTCCTCCTGAGGATTTTTCTTTTTCAGAGACTCTGCATTCCATGAGGGAGCATTTTAAATGGGAAGGTCAAGATTTCTCTGATTCCAGGAAAAGGCTTAGGGAATTCTTGTTTTTACCCCAGCATAGGCCTTTAGCTATACCTCCTGTTTTGAATGTGGTGGAAGATGTTTTGCAGAGGCTTCCCTGAATCCTGATTCTTTGCCTCCTGCCCCGTTAAACCGGATAGGTATTATAGGGTGCCTGAAGCTCATAAGTATCTTTTAAGAGTCCTAGGGCAGACCCAGAAACTGTTCTCAGGGGCCTAAAGGTGTGAAGGCCTGTTGTTAAAAATCCTGTCCTCCTGATAAAGAGGCAAGGGCTTTGGATAGATAAAGAAAGTGTATACTTCTTCCACTTTAGCCATGAGGGCGTTGAACAGTTTCACATGTTAAAATATCAGAATTATTTTCCTTTCAAAATTGAAATCTAAGGTGGATGCTCTGGCGAAGGTATTGAGTGTAAAGAGTTGCAGGATTTAGTTCATGTGTCTGAACAGGTGGGTAAACTTTCCCTTTGCAATGTGGTTTTGATGCTGTGCAGGCCTCCTCCAGGGTGGCTGCCACTGGTTCTGTTCTTCGAGGCATGGCTGAGATCAGAATTTAGCTGAGCATGTTAAGACAAGGATTTTGGATGCTCCTTTACAGTCTGATGTGTTTTTGGTTCGCCTGTGGAAGCAGTTTTAAAGAAAATGGAGGACAAGGCTAAGTCTATGCAAACTGTTAAAGATTTTTGCAGGTGCAGCCTCCAAGTTTAGTAGAAATTGGCCTACTAAGGGATGGACTTATCCTGCTTATGATTCCCAGTCTAGGGGTAGGTCTAGGCGTGGTAGGGGCAGAGCTCAGGGTTCTTTAGGCCTAGAACAGGAGTTCACCTGCTCAGACTTCTGGTGAGGGCAGGGGTCAGTCCTTTCGTAAACAGACCCAATGACCTCCTTTTCAGCTGCCAGTACATTCTTCCCTGGCAGCACCTTTGGCAGGAAGCCTGTCTCTTTTCAAAGAAAATTGTGATTTAATTACCCAAGTCAGATGGGTTCTGGATTTTATTCACCACGGTTACAGGTTTTAGTTCCATACCTTGCCTCCTTTCAATGCCATGCCAGTCATTCCTCCTCTCAGGGGACAGAGGCTCACAAGCAAATTTCTCTGTTGCTCCAAATAGGGGCCATTCAGCAGTTCCTGTGCCCGAAAAGGGGGCCCAGGATTTTATTTCGCCTGTTCCTAGTACCAAAGAAGGGGAACACGTGGAGACCAATTTTGGATTTATCTATCCTCAACACTTATCTGGACATTCCCAAGTTCAAAATGTTGGCGTTACAACAGCTTTTACCTCTGCTGGGCAAAGATCACTGGATGGTAACTTTAGATCTCAAGGAAGCTTACCTTCATGTGCCAATCAGACTAAGTTGCAGCTACTATCTGGGTTTTCGAGCTGGAAATCCCCATTATCAGTTCTCTGCATTGCCCTTTGGCTTATCTACGCGAGTATTCACAAAGGTTCTGGCTCCAGTGATAGCTTACTTCAGGCTAAAAGGAATTCAAATCTATCCTTACTTGGGCGACTGCCTGATTCTGGCTCAAGAAAGAAGATCTTCTACAGCATCTGGAATATGTTCAGTGCTAAGATGCCTAGGGTATTCTGTGACGAAATAAAGTCCAGTCTAGTACCCTCTCAAGACATGTGCTTTCTGGGTGTGAGACTGAATACAGCAGCCCAGATGGCCTTTTAACCCCGGACAAACAAAAGAATCTTTCCTTCCCATCATCTCTTCAGTCCGGGGTGACTGCAAGGACAGTCCTTCAAGCCTTAGGGTTCATGGCATCTTGTATTCTGGTGCTTCCCAATGCCAAACTGCATATGAGGAAGCTACAATGGTATCTCAAAATGTATGGACACAGCACTGCCAGGATTTGGACACTGTCATGCAAATAATACCTTGCATTCAAAAGGAATTTTTGTGGTGGGCTCAGGAATGTCACCTAAACAAGGGACTCTCTGTCACCCGGCCATAGTCAACTCACATTCTAACGACAGATGCCTCAGACATTGCTTGGGAGCTCATCTAAATGGAAAGTGGATACAAGACAAGTGGCCTGCCAGACTACAGCATCTACATATCAACATGAAGAGATGTTAGCAGTCAGTTTGCATTAATTGCTTTCAAGGGTTACTTCTTCCAGGGCAGGTGTTGATTCTAACAGACAACACAACTGTCATGTGGTACATCAACAAACAAGGGGAACACATTCTTACCCCTTTGGCAGGCAAGCAATGATTTTTGGGAGACTGCTCAGTCTGCAACTAACTCTTCAGGCAAGGTTTCTGCCGGAGCACAGAACTCCTTAGCAGATGTTTAAGCAGACAAATCATGGATCCCCAGAGTGGAAACTGGATCTTCATGTATTTCAAAAATTGACAGTGTCATGGGGAACTCCAGACATAGATCTGTTCTTCTCCACTAAACCACCAGCTGCCAAAGTTTTGCACAAAGGGGTTTTATCACACAGCTTGGAAAGTGGATGCTCTTTCTTTCAGTTGGAAAAATCTTCATGTGTATGCCTTTCCACCTCTGCCTCTTCTTCCAAAGGTGCTTCTAAAGGTCAGACAAGACAAGCCAAAAGATTTTAATAGCTCCAGATTGGCCTCGGCAGCACTGGTACCCATTACTGAGGGGTCTGGTAAGGAAGCCTCCATGGCCTTTACCCCTTTATTCCACACCTGTTGTCTCAGAGGCGGTCATCTGCTCAATGTCAAGCTTCACTCTACATCTAACAGCCTGGCATATTCTGTTTTGGGCAGCAGGTCTCAGCTTCCTCAACAAGTTTTAAATGTGATTATGGGAGAAGACCTAGTACAAGGAAAGTGTACAGAAAAAAGGAAGAGATTTTGTTTTTGGGGTGCAGCAAACAATTTGGGGATTCTGAGCCAATTTGAGTGTGGCTCTTCAATATCTTACTGAGTTACTGGACAAAGGTTTGTCTTTTTTTCCATTAAGATTCATGCTGCAGCAATTTCAGCTCACTATGATTGTGACCCACCATTGTTTTCCCTCCTTTGTTCAAGCAATTTCTTAGAGGGGCAAAGAGTATAAGACCCCCACGTAGAGCTCCTACTCCTGCTTGGGATCTCAATGTTGTGTTGGAGAAACTTACACTACAAGCTTTTGAGCCTAGCTACTGCTAAATTGAAATACTTGTCATGGAAGACTGCTTTTTTGTTGGCCATTACTTCTGCAAGAAGGGTTTCTGAGTTGCAGGCCCTTATGGCAGTGGACCCTTTTTTGATTTTTCATAAGGATAGTGTATCTTTACGTATTGTAATCACTTCCTTTATGCCTAGGTGGTTTCTAGTGTGGCTTTAAGCCAAACTATTCATTGCCTACTTTTTATACAGATCCCCAAAATAAAGGGAAAAGATTTTACTTTAGTGTACACAGGCAGTGCGTTGTGTTGAGCAGGACTAAGGATTTTGAGCAGTCTCAGCAGTTATTTGTTTCTTTTGCTTTGAGTTCATGAGGCAAGCCTGTGTCAAAACAAACTATTTCTAGGTGGATTGGGTTTTTGCATTGCATTTTATTATTCCCATCATGGCAAGGAGATTCCAGCTGGGATTGGGCCTCATTCCACTAAATTCTGCCACTTCAACCTTGTTCTAAGGGGTGGCAACTAAGGATATTTTAGGCAGCTACTTGGAGCTCAGTCCATACTTTCTCTAAACATTATCACCTTCTCTCTACTCTAAGTCTAGGGCTGGTTTTGCACAGCTATTTTGCAAGGCATGTTGTCAGTTCTGCTTCCTTATGATTTAGCCTCCTTACCTCTGCTTTGATTCTACCCAATAGTTAGGACTGCAGCAATGTGGAATGAAGAACATAGTACAGTTTTGTACCTACCATAAATGTAGATGTTAGTATCCACATTGCTGCAGTCCCTTTTCCCCCCTTCCCTCTGTGTTTAGGGGTGGTTGTGTAGGTGAGGATTCTGCTAATTGTGTATATATTGTATATATATTTTTGGTGCAGGTATTTTTTTTTGGGGAAGGGTTTTTTGGGGGTTTTGGGGGCCTTATCCCCCCTTTTCAAGGGGGTTTTTTCCCCGGAACAATTGGGGCAAAAGAAAAAAAGGAAAAATGAAAGGAATTTTTTGGGCCCCCCTCGGTTTATTTTT
>NW_025059675.1:0-5554 GCF_019279795.1 Protopterus annectens
CCAGCCCCAGCACAGCCCTCCTGGGCAGTGAAGGAACAGTGGCAACTGCCTATGGGTGGGGATATCAGTTCCACTGTTGCCATCTGTGGGCTCATGGGCTCTGGATATCCATACCTCCGTCCCCGTCAATTGTGTAAGCCCCCCAAACATGTCATACACCGCCCCTGTATGTGTCTTGTTTGTCTTGTCTGTTTACCTACCCAACCTACCTCCCCAGCTGTACCGACTTCCTTCACCTGACATACCACTCTCACCTGAAAAAAAAAAAAAAAGGGCACTCTCTACCCACAAAAAAATTACGCCCCATACATAGCTGCCCATTCTGCACACATGTCTACTGGACATGGAACCTATCAATTACAATTGGCTGTACAACAAGTATTATTGTTGTCCTGACACCTCTCTCAGGGGTGGAAGGTTTCAAATGTCACACCAAATTACATACATATGCACAGCTGTTGCTGATGAAGAAATGGGCAGCTATGGGCCTTACCTACATCCCTCCTGCACATCCCAAGCTTGTTTCCCTACTGTCTTACCCTCTTTGTGACCCCTTTTTCACCACTGTCCTGTCTCCCCATTTTCTTTTCTTTCAAAGAAAATAGCGCGGGTGTGCGCAAGAGTAAGCATGTTTAAGCAGTTGTAAGCGGGTGTGCGCGGAGCTAACCGCCAGTGCGCATGCGTGAGCTGCGCGCAAACCAGTGCTAACCCGGTAACAACTGCTTAAAAGTGCCTTAGTCACTTTGATTGACAGGTCCTGTACTCAGCTCAAAAGCAAAATAAAATCCCACTGTCGACCTTGGAAACAGTAGTCTGCATGACTTACCACTAAGCCATGACTCTTATACAATAACATTGTGCTAAAATAAATATATCATGTAATAGTAGGAATGAATGTAAAGGGAATATAGATGTGTAGTACACAAAGCATGCCATTTAGAATTACTATCAAAACTAGTGGGTTTCCATAATAGTAGTGTGTGAACAGAAACAGCCATGCTAGTTGGAAGCTAGTAGGTAATAATGTCACTATAGCACCTTGCAAGACACACACATACTCACAGCAGGATAAGCACTGCCCATACCCCACAACCTCTTACAGGAACACATCTGGACCAAGTAATAAAATATGTGGAGCAAAGGCCCAAAACCAGGGACACATTACAAATAATGTTACAACAAACGCAGACAGTTCAGAGAGTAACAGGGTCTGCATTTTGTGGGATGTTTGGAAGGGTATGCAGTCTGAAACTTGAATGTTTGTCACCATATTCTGACTTGAGCCCAGAGTGACTTGCCAGAAAAATGTGTGCATGAGAAATTGACCAAAATATGAGGCAGAAATGTGGACAACCTGCAAATATCTGTACACATGACGGGTCTGACACCACCATATTTGAATAGTTAAGAGCCTAGACATAGCAACAGTGAATGACTTACAGGGATGCCCCAAAGACCCCATGTGAAATGTACAAACAGTAGGCAGAAAGGTGTAACACATGCAATGGTAACTATGGAGTCCTGAAAGTATTCACCACTTGCATGGCAGAAAAAGTGTAGTAATACATATGCTCATGCTAACCCACAGTCACAACTGCAGCATACCAGACATTTTAATGGGTGTACCCCACTGATATGTACCATTCCATGAGGCACATAACAGATGAACCTGAAAGTCTCTGGGGCCTGCTCAGCAGCATACTCAAATACCCTAATAGATGTCAAGGCCCACACCATGGCCAGACCACACTGCATGCTGTAACACCCTAGCAGATATAGCAAGCATTCCAAGGTGTGAATGTACATGGAAAATAGGAAAGCTACAGCAGCACACTACAGTCAAGACACCTAGCAGGCATACAAGTAGTGACTGTAAAGGGCAACTATTGAAGCCTTAGCAACAAAGTGCAAGCAAAAGTGAAAGGAAAGCACACACACACACATTAACAGTAGTAGTAGTTGTAGGTGTCAGTGTACATACACAGTTAGTACAGGAAACTGGAGAAATGAATGGAGGAATGTTAATCTACAACACACCTGGAAATATGAGAGAGATACCAACCTTTACACTCACAGAACATTGCCACAGCATAACAGCATGGTCCTACTGCCCTTAAAAGTGAAAGGACTCGCCTATCTCACATATACCTTTTTATAGCACTGTTCACTGAAATCACGATGAAACTACGCAATCAGTACCACAACTAGCTGTCTGATTAACCGTCTTTGTGGCTAACAATAATTTGGGTGCAGAGGCCATCACATGGGCATATGCAGATACCTACAAAAGTATGCTGCTACATGTCCACACATGCAATACTTTCATTTGCACCCTGAGAAGGGCGTGAGATGAACAGAGAGAGAGAGAGAGAGAGAGAGAGAGACAAGGACATGGGAGACAGAGACAAAACTGCAATTAAGCAGACAGAAACAAATTGTTCAGCAGCAGCTACCTGAAGAGAGAGCTTGCGACAACTGGGAGGTAGACAGCAGGACAGAGAACCAGGAGGCGAAGCTTTACAAGCAGCTGTGTCAAACACAGGTAATGTAAAATGTGCTATAAAGGTCTACATACTGACAGACCCTCCATATGTCGTGGTCTGTATCCATGTATAGCATAGCAAGTGTAAGGGCAGGGGACCTTGGCCGCTATCAGTGAGGCTGTACACGCGCACATTTGTATGTGAGAGCATCTGTGCACATCAATGTTGCGCATTTGATTGTAGGTTGTAGTGCCATGTACAAAGTAGGTTTCACAGTTATGTATGTTTAGCAGTATGTTAGTGTGTGTATACAGTATGGTAGACAAATATGTTGATATTCCTGTCTAACATATGGATACGTGTGTATGTGAACATATGTATGTGTATATATATATATACATATATATATATATATATATATATATATATATATATATATATGATATGCATATATGTATACATACATAGAGAGAGAGATGCAGGAATACATAGACAGATGTAGATAGAATATTGTAGAAACATATCTATGTAATGCACACATACAGATATAGATATATGTAGATACATATACATAGACAGGCTGATCTGACTACCTACAGGTATGACTGTATATATGACGACCTGCAACACAGCCTGTCCCACCCCTCTGTCACTCCACCCCTCTGTGTCCCCCCTCCACATCTATAGCAATATATGTACATCAGTATATATATGTGTATATGTATCTGGACATATATATATATCTATATTTATACATATATTTATATATATATATATACATAGATATCTATATACATATATATATCTATATATATATATATATATATATAGAGAGAGAGAGAGAGAGATGTATATAAATTCTGAGTGAGGCACATGTGTACAGATGTATTGCAACAGCTCCCTGGTGACAAAGGCATGGAGTGAACACCAGTGTCAAAACCGGTGTACCATACCACATTCCAGATCACCTACACCAGTAACCACCAGATATGTGATTGGCTGCCCACCACTGCATGTGTCAGGGGTGAACAGGGTCATAAATGTGTACAATAGTGGCCCCAATGATATTCACAGTGGCACACTATCCCTGGAATACCTGCACATGGTATGTGTCAGCGGACATGGTGTGTCAGCTATGGACATGGAGGGTGTACCCCTCCACACCACATAATGGATGCCATGGTATGGACCTCACATGACAGCTACAGATATGGAGAAGGACACAGTGACATGTACAACACTGTGACAATGCACTCAAACACATTACCAATGCACAGTGACTGACAACACCACAGAGTACACATATACCCACATAGAGGTTACCACTCCTGGATTTACATATGTAAGTCACACCCATGACAGATGTCCAACAACCATAGTAACACCTCACACCATCCACAACCTAAATGTCTGCTGTGTGTCGTCCGTGCCACTGCAATAGAGTGCACATGTGGAGGTAAGAGTTCCTACCCACAGATAAGACATACCCTGCAATAAACCACACAGTGTTAAGAAGCAAGACTCCCCATGAGTACATGTCACACATACCCCTGCTGAATGTTAGTCAGATAGGTAATATGCCATGAGTCACCCTGTGTAACTGTGTGACAGCAGCAGGTACCATCACACCACATGTGTCACAATGGTCAGGGTAGCAGAACAGTACGCTGCTGTAGTCCCAGGGCAATAGCATATTGTATAGTATTGTATTGTAATGTAATGTATTGTGTTGTATTGTATTGGTATGTTGAGGTGCCTCCATCATGGAGTGGAACCACTGCTGCTGTGCGCCAGTGTACAGGTACATATCCTGTAGTCAGGCTAGTGTTACATAGCACTTCTATATGTGTGTTTAGCTCCTGTCAGGTTTTATGTAGCATGCAACTGGGGATACCATCAGGTCCCATCCATGTTGTGTATTCTGCTGTCCTGAGGGTGGCTCTCACCTGGACATCTGTGATGACAGGGAGGTTACAGTCAGCTGGGATAACTATGCCTTATTTTGGGGGAGAGGGCAGGGTGACACCTGCACTGAACCTGTCTGCCACAATGTTGTCGATATCTGTGGTGTCAGTGAAATATTTGTTGTTGTGTACTACCTATGGGCATAGAGGATGGATCCTGACCAGGTTGCTAACATAACTGAAGAAGGCCTTCTGGTTATCTGTAGTGTCCCTCTTGATTTCCCTCTCAAAGTTGCCCATGATTTTGTATGATGGAAAATAGATCCTTACTAGTGCTGCTCAGACATGCCCTCCCTTTATGGAATTATGCTCTGTCTTGCAGTAGCTTCCATCTTCTGTAATACAATCTGTCTATGGCTGGGGTCCACCAGACAGGATGCTGTCCCTTTGTGGAGTGTCTTGGTCATATATGGGATTGCATGATCTATGCATTTCGGAGATGTCTGTAAAAAGCAATTGTGTAGGGGGCAGCATTGTGGGTTGTATCTGCCACTGGCCCAGTGGGCTGAAAGGATACCATGTCACTGTTACAAAGTGTAAAGTTTGTATCTGTAATGTTATGCACTATAGTTGTTTGTGCTGGTGGTGGAGGTGGGATATGTATATCCAGGGCAATCAGTGTGTGGTCAGCTCACAGTAGTTGATGATGTAGGCCATACAGTACCTATATACAAACCCCCAGAGTGAGGAGGTGCTCTTGACCTGAATCAGTGTTCTGACTGCTGGGGTTTGGTAGTATGGCGTAAGGAGTCTGCCAGGTACTGTTGCACAGTTGTTGGCTGAGCACTGATACCTGGCCATCTACATGTGTATCCACCAATAGACAGACAGATGCTACATATGTGAGATATGTTGTATCAAAAATCAGTAGCATGTGTAGTATGTGTGCCAAATTCTGCTGACATATATTGCTGATACCCGGTTATTTTCTTTCTCAGGTACATGGGCGGAATCCCCCCTACTCCACAGCTGAGGATGAGGAGATACACCAGAGCCTGGTGCGGGATTATGCAATACTCTTTTCCCCCCCACCAGCCAGGGGAATCAGGGGAAAAGGAGGGAAAAAAAGGGGTGCAAAAAAATTGGGGTTTGGGCAAAGACCCCTTG
>NW_025059676.1:0-5250 GCF_019279795.1 Protopterus annectens
GGTTACGGGAGTCCTCCTACATTGGGTATTGATGAGGTCCACACATCCTACATTGTCCTCTCATAGCCTTTCAGCACCGTTCTCCATTCTGGTATTGACAACATACACATCCACCTGCACATCGTACCCTATGTCTCAGGATGTTATGCAATGTGGCTCATGGACAGGACACACACAATGAGGGTAGCATACCATAGTACCTACTGCATTTCAGTTACATTTGGCATACCACAGTCCTCAGTCATTGGGCCCCTCATGTTCAGTATATGCTTCCCTGAGGTACAGGCTAGCACAGAGGGACTTTCCCTGCCTAGCTTTACAAACCCCTGCTTACAAAGCGCCATGATTGATCCGCCAGCTGATACTGACTCCATCCATACGGGTGTCACTGTGACATATACCTGATATGAATATCATGGCCTCAAGCTGCATGACACAAGGTGCATGAACATCACCTTTGCATTACACCATTCACCCACTATCACATAGGTGGTAGTCCCCTACATACATGTCACATTGTACATGTTTGTAGTATGCACGTATGTCGCACCCACTCCTGTGGTTACCGTATTGCCACTGTGGCATGGATATCCTTCTACGTGGCCACACTTATCTGTACTGGGTGTGTAGCTGGTACATAGGCACCCATTGTACCTCTGAACTCAAGACTTCTACACACATTCAAGGGTACACCACCCCATTTAGGGTGTACCTTACACAACAGCTACAGCTTTACATACCACACCATTAAAACACCATGACGTTTATTGAGGTCCGACAGTTAAAGTATGCGGCTGAACTACGGACACCACGTCTGTACACATTTGCATACTACATACTCAGGGGTGACCTCTGCTGAACAGACAGGGCCCATGTCCACAACAATATTAATGGATATACTCCACATACGCGACATAAGCAAAAGCCACTGTGAGCAACATGCTCATGGATATGTGCACACACGCAACAATGAGTGGGATGTGCTTGAGGGTTACATTCCCAAACAGGACACTCACCATGCTTTGGAACATGAGTCCTATGTACATCACGCAGGGACACTCAGTAGCACTGTTCATGTGATACCTCCCTTGGTGGTTGGGAGACACATGTACACCAGGGATCACTGCAGTGGCTGTACTGTGCAGAGGTGCAGGTAACACATGGCTCTGCTGTTCACAGGACACTACCCTAGAGAGGTGCCACTGGTGTGAACACTGTAGTTGTGCTTACACATAGACTTGCCAGACTGCATAGTACCCTACTATGAACCTGTGAAGCTATTACATGTCCTTTGTGCATGGTTACTTGGTAGCCCTTCCATTTAGATTAGCTATCATGCTATTGCAATGTCCCGTGCCTACAAGCCATATGTATCCTGTTATTGTACATGCCAATAGACGATACCTTTGGTATGCATGATATGCCTGTTATGCTGTGTAGAATATCTGACATATCTACCTACAATACTATACATTACACATATTTCACATAGTATCCCATAATGCAAAGCATGCTTGCACAGCGGGACCACCTGAGACATGTCATTGTTGTTATATGCCCATACACATGCCTACTGTGACAGTATATCAACATATACTATCCCCTGCTATGGCACGTACTTGTTGGACATACCCTACCACTGACGGCGGGTTGTATGGAATTGTTCTGTTTAAAGCCCTCATGTAGCATCCCTTGTGGTGTCTGTGATGTGTACCTTCTGGCCCATTGCTGGACACACAGTTTCTACATGCGTTAGTATGCTCAGCAAGACATCACTACATAAATACCTTTTCCCACTTTATGCATTGTGGACACTTTTAATTAATGCAAACCAGGCTATACATACAGTAAATAATTAATAAAAAACATGCTATACATAAACTTACATACCGAGTGTTCTACATACCTTGTTATCGTTCCGGACTTTCGTCTCTATCTCTCTCACACTGCTTATCTCTCTCACACTGCTTAAACAGGTATATGATATGAGCATACGGTTTGAATGTCTGGCAAATCATCCTTATATAAGTCGATACCTGTAACATGTGGTTTCCTCCCACCAATTGGTGTTCCTGAGTGACTAATTACTTGCATATCAGCTGTGCAGCTACTCCATTCGCCAATTACGTGGCAACAGTGGGGTATAACTGAATTCTCCACTTGGGTGTTGCCCATTTGCCCTACCTTCGGGTAGATGGCCTGTATTGTGTTTTGTTATGTGTAATTGCAACTGCTATGCATAGAGATAATTATACTTTGGATTCATGTCCCCCGTGGATTGTGTGTGACAGCTAGAGTATGTGGTTCAACATGTGGGTGTACCTGTCATCCCAACGTCTGATAACGGACTATTGCAAACAAAACCTGTATCATCACCGTTTGTTCCATTATATAAAGGCTGCAATTTTGCATGGCGCCTTTAATTGTGTCTCTCACAAGGTATGTTGATGGTTCTGCAGATGTAATTGACTGACTGGATGTTTGTGCTGTTATTACAGTCTGTATTGCTATGGTTTCTAGTGTGGGGGATGTCGGTGGGTGTACGTAGCATATACAGGTTTGTGGGGCTTGCATTTCTACATATTCCATATATATGTGTGTGGGCTCCGTCCCTAATTAAAGAGCTATCAGTTAGTAGACTTATGTTACGGGATTGTACATTGGGCCGTTGTTAATTGGTTTCTATATAGTATGCAGGTGAGGTTGATACTTCCATACCTCCGGAATTGCAGCGATATGTAAAGGGATATGTCTAAATGACAGCTATTCCGTGTATTTCTGTCCCAGATATTTGCAGTCATTGCGGTTGTGTTGGTAACAGAACCTCTTTGCCATGGGTTGCCACCTTTTCATATGGCCATTGTTGGACACTTGGGGACACAGGTGTTTACAGGCCAACACATAGCCACAGTCAGTACACAGGTTAGCACATACTTTTATCCTCAATACATGCCTATTGTGCGACTTTGGCTACTTATCATATTGCATGTAACATTTACGTTTCTTACATACAGGCATAACTATTTAATGCAACTATTACATTATATATGGGACATATTAATGTCCTACAATCCCGGACATTTGCCCTTTGTAATGTTTTATGTCAGGACACACCTGCCCAGGGAGGGGCTATCCCTCCTAATGTGGGACAGGTGGTAACCGTTTGCCTACGGCTAGCTATACCCACACCTACCGTAATAATCTACCTCCAAGTTGGCACTAACAGACACATGATGCGGACACACACACACACATTACAGTCACACAGGGACGCACACGGCACCCTCAACACACACATATACAGACTGCGGCACTCACAAACACAGTTGAACACAGTACCTACGTGGACCGCAACACCGGCAGCGGTAACTAAATGTCCCTTCATATCATCATACTATTACTCGCGGTTGTACTGTTCCGGTACTGTGTTCTTTCGGTCGTTCAGCCTCATGGTTACGCATGTCGGTATGTTACACATTCCATAGTTGGTGGTATCCTATTTATTTGTACCTCCAAGGTGTTATGAATGTCGTTGACCTATCTATATATATTTGCAGATATCGCTGAATCCGTATATATCAACATATATCACTCTATCGCCCTTTCTGTCTGTATTATATATATGTATATATGTGTGTATATATATATATATATATATATATATATATATATATATATATATATATATATATATATTTATCTGACGGGGAAAGTGACAGGCAAGCTACACCTTTCATTGTGTACTTGTTGGTGTATACTGTTTCCTGGTCTCCGCATGTTTGTGTCTGTACCTGTCACATTACACACCTGCCGTAGGTTAGGGTTACCAGCTGTCCCACTCTACGAGGGACAGTCCCTCTTTGGGCAGTTGTGTCCTGCAAAATATTTGTAAACATGACAAATGTCCTGAGATTTTAGAACATACTTATTTCCTATAGTTTATGTAATAGTTGCATAAAACAGTTATTCTGTATCTGAACCACCTATATGTTCTAGAAACAGAATAAGTAAGTAAACATTACAAGAATGAGCTTTTATCTAGGCAAAACAGTGAAGTTCTGAATTTCGTACTGGCCAGGTGTATGTGTCGGCCTGCAGACATCTGACGTATGTCCCACATTGGTCATTTGAAGAGGTGGTAACCCTACCATATGTACATCTTGGCTAGCAATAGTGTTAGGTGATTCTATACATGATTGCGTGTTCTACTGCTGGCAGTGGTCGTTTTACCCTTCAGAGCAGGCGCTATTAGTACAGGGGTGAATAATGCTGGTTTCACCTGTTCTGGACATCATTGACCATGATCTCCGCGATATTCAGAGAAGCTTATCCATGTTTCGTGCATATCCGTATAGTCATATTTAAACGTCGCTTACCAGCAGTGCGCAATGCATATTCCCGCTAACGTGTGCTACACATATGATCTGATGACCTGCATCCGACATGCATTACTCGCGCCTTTGGGATTACGTTACATCCCTTGCAGGATGTGGGACCGGGAACATGCATGACAGTCACTGCATTTAATACATGGCCATCTGGGATTTGTAAAGTGTTATGTCGTTTTGTACGTGGAGTATATTACGGCTGTTACTCCATACTGCACTCAGATGGGTAACTCTGTTAGTTTACATATTGCTGAGTCCAGTTAATGGTATGTCCATGTGATGTTTACTGGATGTGCATTGGGTATGTATATCACAGTGAGCCACACACGATACTGTGCTACACCTTCAAACGACCGTAGGTGAAGCATGCTGGGGTGACGAATACCTGTCATGGGTACACCCCATGCCTTGTCACAACATCCATGATTATATTATGTGGAGCCCCTCATTAACGCAGCAGGGACTCTGTGCTGAGTGTGTGCAGAACAGTGTTTACACACATGTGCTCCCACAATTGCCTCTGCTCCACTAAGCGACAGTTGGTTACTCGATGTTGTGGCAACAGCGGACACTGTTTGCCCCATTTGGTGTATGGCCTCTGACAATCGGCTGTTTACCTACCGATGTACCTGGGAACCTATACACACAGCACCACCATATGCTGATAGGCGCATGTACTGTTCAGGTGTTGACATTCCGTGTTCCAATAGCTGTTGTATGTACAATGTTTGAGTGCTGCCTATGCAGGATTCACACAGTGGGCCACCTATACATTACAATTTACAGGTGGTCATGTTTGTGTGCCATCCATTTTACTGTGTGTGCAGGTGGAGTGGTGTGTCAGTCCGTAGGGGCCTACACT
>NW_025059677.1:0-5822 GCF_019279795.1 Protopterus annectens
CTCAAACAGCTGAAAACCAAGACCTCCTTGCCTACAAACCTATACTCTGAATTCTCATCCTAGACCTGGCTCAAACCTCACATAAAAGTGAGGAATTTCCCACCTGGATATAACATCCTTCCAGGACAGACTACCTAAGAAAGGAGGTGGTGTAGCCCTACTGTTCAAAGACCATCTCAATATCCAAATTCTCAACAAATCAGCTCCTCAGTCTGGCAATGAAGAAATCCTTTATGCCACTCTCAAAATCAACCTCAAAGAAAACAATTAACATCTTAGGTTGTTACTTCCCACCAGGCCAAAATATACCTCCTCTAGAAAACCTCCTAAGCTGGGCCATCTCTCCTACCCCAAGAAACTGTCATCCTTGCTCACTTTAACATTAACTGGCTTTCCTGTTACACCAACCACCCAGCCCCTCACCTAAATCTCCATGGGTTCTCACAACTAATACAGTCCCCACCGGATCAATACAAATGTAATAATCATACCACTCTTGACTGGATCCTAGTCAGCAAAGACCCTCACAATTACCTATATGGCTGTCTACCTGACAGCCTCAGTGACCATTCCCCAACCTTCCTACTAAGACATCACTAAAATTATCAAGCCCATCACCCATAGACAAATCCGAAACAAAGCTGATTTCAACCGCCATTTCTTTACCTCCTCTCTGCAAAATATCAACTAGTCACCTCCAAAATACCTCAACCTTGAAGAGGCCATCCACTTCTTTAACAGCACCTTTCTCAACATCCTGAACACCCACACACCCCCCCTAAGATTTTCCAAAGTCAGAACAAAAAGCTCGCCCTGGCTACAGACCACCACCAGGGACCTAATGAAGACCAGGAATAAAGCTTGGGAACACTGGTATCTAACAAAAAAAACCCCTCAGATAGACATTTTTTCCAAGAACTACATAATAAAGTCAAAAAACAAATAAAAATAGACAAGGCACACTACTATCAAAGTTCACTAAACTCTTCTAACCACAACCCAAAGCTATTCTGGTCTACAATTAACTCTATCCTTAGCCCAGGCAAGGTAAACATCCCCCCTCCATCTATCCCTCCCAGCTTCACCAACATAGCCGAATCCTCCAACAAACATTTCACAGAAACCATACTATCTCTCACCAAACAACACTTCCCTACCTCAACTGCCCCCTCAGCATATGCCAATTCACCCCACCCTGCTTTCTCCTTCTCAACAGTTCCCTCCTCCTATAAAAAAAACTTCTGACAAAACTCAGACCCACCAAACTTTTTGCTGACAAACTCCTGCAGAATTACTAAAGATAGCTGCTGAAGTCCTAGCATATCCTATCTCCATATTAATTAACCGCTCCATATCAGAATCCCAGGTACCATCACCATGGAAAATATCCCACATAATACCCCTTCATAAAGGTGGTCCCTCCAACCTCTCCAGCTACCCCTTTGCCCCCTTTCCCCCTCTCTCCAAGATACTAGAAAATGTATCAATTCCAAAGTCTCTAACTCCCTTTAACCCAAAAATTTCCCCTCTAATACACAACACAGTTTCAGGCCACATCACAGCACAGCCACTGCTCTGCTCTCCTTCACTAACACTATCGTTCAGCACAAAAACAATGGTCTCTTCTCCTCTGCCATATTTCTTGATCTATCTAAAGCCTTTGACATTGTATCTCTCAAACTTCTACTCTCTGCTCTCTCCAACCTCTCATTCTACAAACCAGCCACAAAATGGTTCCACAGCTACCTCCATGGCCGCCAGCAATCAGTTGTATGGGAAAACACCCTCTCCCCTCTTCTTCCAGTAACCCTTGGTGTTCCCCAAGGTTCCATCCTCGGCCCCCTACTATTCCCCCTTTTCACCAACAACTTGCACAATGCCCCCTTAAATAAAAAGTACACTGACGATTCCACCCTCATTTGCTCTGCCCCACCTTACCTGAACTCCAACAGATCACATAAGAATCTTTTTCCTGTAGAAAGCTGGCTATCCAACTCCCACCTACGTAAAAAGATCAAACTCCTAATTTTTTAACCATCCAAATCTACCCAAACCCCTTACTTCAATATCCCAAAGACAATACCTCCATCTCTCCATCAGCTCACAAAAACTACTTGGAGTAGTGATTGACAATAATCTCAGATTTGACACCCACATATCCCTTACTAAAAAAAGTTCACAAAAACTTGGCCTTATATAGAAACAACCAATACTTCACCAAAACTGCTAGAATCACTATTGAAAAAGCTAATCTCCACCTTACTGTATGCATCTCCTATACTTACTAATCTTAAACAATCAGACTTAAACAAACTAGAGCATGCTACAACAAAACCACTAAATTTGCCACTGATGTTTTGCAGCCACCACTGTGTCTCTCTCAGAGACCTAGACGGGCTCCAGCTCCCACAACTCCTTCACCTGTATCAACTCTTCTTTGCCCACAAACATTTAAACCACCCTCTCAAAATCAAATCACTGCAATCCCTTCTCCAACCACTCCTCCAGACCCCTATGCTCCAGCAACAAAAATCTCCTCTAGGTCACCATAGCCAAAAACACTGCAGGAGAATCTCTATTTTCCTGTGCCATATCCAAACTTTGGAATAACTTCCCCCCAATATACTCCCTAACTTCATCCAGTCATTTCAAGACTGCACTGAAACTGCACCTAAAATCTCACTGGGTCTCCCCTTGAACTCAAACTAAATACTCCCACCCACTTCTGCTCATTCTGCTCAAATCCCCTTTCTGGATGATCTAATCTTTGTTTCCATAAAGGCAATTCAATTAAAATACACTAATTTCCTTTGCTTAGCATTTCCTTTTAATAATTATGTGCAATGAGCTGTTTATATTGTTTAAACTGTACATTAAGCTGTTTATATTATTTAAACTATATGTCTGTGTTATTGTTCATAGTTTTTTTTTGTTTTTTTTTTTCTATGATCTCTCCAAAATCCCCCAACTATGTTTGAATTGTCATTTTACAATATGTGGAGTTTTTTTTCCCGGCCTCCACTGAAAAAGGACCTGTGTCCAGTCGGGAAATTTCCCCCAAACAAATGTAAATAAATAATAATAAATAAATAAGTAAACCGATACTTCAGAAAGATCCTTCTCAATGTCCCAGCAAAAGTTTACAAGTAGCTAATAAAATCTTCTTCTACCAGGTAATCAAAAAGACAGTGTAAAGACAGAAAGCTCTTTGGAATTAATAATGGAAAAGTTAATAGACACAGCCCTTCAAGACTTAGGGCCTTCTTAGGCACCTGAACCATAATAGCAGACATCTTCTCACCCACTAAGATGAGGATATCTAAATAATCAGATGTGCTGGCTACAAGCTGGGTAAACCTAAAAAATTAAAGGCTAAAAATGGACAGATTTCACCCAATACTCAGGATTGATCAAAAACTGCTCAAGGCTTGGAAAATATGAAACCACGGACTAGTGTAACTTCCACTTTATTCAACGCCAGAAAACTTCTTCAGAACCAAAAGGAATGTTACATCAAGCATTCATTTAAATACTGCACACAATTAAAATCAATTAATCAATTACATAGTGTAAAACATAATTAAAGAGCCCTTTACAAAAAGCAAACTCTTCATTCATCATTATGCACTATAGAATAGGCATAATTGAGTACATTACAATAACAAACATTATAAAACATATGCTTCATGATCTTTTAAGAAACATTTAATATTGATGGCTTCATTTAACCCAGGAAAATGATCCGCCTGTAGTTTAATTTGCCATCTAGCCTCTCTTTGAGCCAAAAAATTCCTGTAATCACCCCCCTGATGTCAGGTTCACAGTGTTCCAGGATAGAAAACAATTTTTTTTTAAAACCAATACATTCAACACTATGTTTATAAAATATTTGTTTTTTGTCCTTTTTTCTAATATTATACATATGCTCCTTCATTCTAACATTTAATTTTCTAGTAGTCATACCAATATAAAATGATGAGCATTTGTCACACACTGCAATATAAAACTTTTTGTTTTGAAAAAAAACTACCAGGGACCCCTATGGTATTAAGTATGTGAGGAAGCTGAATGTAGGGACCTTCTAAAATAAACCTACAGACGGAACAGTCATGACACTTGTGCATACCCCTGTTGATATGCCCCTTCTTAATGCTACATATGCTTCTATTTTCCCTTTTAAATGCTCCTTTCAGACTATGTTCATTCCTATAAACAAACTTTGGTTTCCCGTTATTGGCTGCCATTAAATTAGCATTTCCTTCGTGGATCTTCCAATTTTTGTTTGTAATATTAATACCTATATTGTCAACACTCATATTCATACTGAAACATAAAATTTCAGTATACTTTCCAGTTTCCTTAACTTGGAGTGTTGGCCTATTTTTCAAAATGGGTGGATACAAGTTTGCACGTTGCTTAGAGATGTCATCAGCTGCTTCCCCTTTAAAAAACTCTCACTGTACCCCCCCTCCAAAAACAATTGTATGATGAATTCAAGCTCATTAATAAATGTCTCATCAACACTGCCATCCTGCTAGCTCATATGAATTGGCTTTTAGGTATATTATTCAGCATGAATTTCGGATGTTGACTAGTTGCATGTAAATAATTATTCTTGAAAGTTTCTTTAAAAAAAACTGCTAGTAAAGTTTTCTCCCAATGCATTCCATGTCAAAGTTACATCCAAAAGTTAATGGAATTTCCATAACATCCCACAACAAACTTCAAGAAGTCAGAAACCTCATTCAACTTATTACAAAATAACTGCATTTCTCAAACCCCTCCATATAAAATAAAAAATAAATCATCTATAAATCTTTTGTAATAAATGACCTTGAATTCAGTTTTCAAGGAGTCCAAGATGGTGTGTTCCACCACCCCATAACTAAGTTGGCAAAAACTGGGGCTGCTGGGGACCCATCGCAACTCCTTGAACTTGCTTTAAAATCTATGATTAAAAATAAAAAATATTTTCTAAAATAACTTCCATAGAATCACAATAAAACTGACTTCTCCATTAGATATATTACTACATTGCTGTAAAATGCTCTCATTGCTTCTATCCCTTGTCGTGGGTATGGACGTGTACAAAGACACTACATCTAGAGTAAACATAATGTGCTGTGTTGGACTGAATAAATGAGCTTCATTCACAAAAGAATACTATCTAAAAATCCCAAGAGTCCTTCAAATATGACTTCATTTTACAAACAATAGGACTAAGCATTGCATCAATCATTTTTGACTACCCACTGTGACATAATTCGGGGCAGAAATAATAGGTCTGAAGGGAGGGTCCGTTAGGCTTTTGTGACTCTTAGGAATGCCAAACATCACTCCTATTCTAGGATGTTCTACTTCACAAAAATTGTACATTGCAGAATCCATATTACTGCACATCAAATTTTCATACAAAAAGCTGTTAACATATCTGAAACTTTTTCTATGTCCTTTGTCGAAACAATATTATATTCATTCACATTACTGAGCATAGATTCCATTTTATTAATATAATCCTTTTGATTCATCAAGACAGTGAGCCCTCCCTTATCACTTTTCATTATTCTGATGTCTCTAGAAGTCACTAACTCTTTCATAGCTTTTCTCATGTTGACATTCAAGTTATTAAAATAATATTGACTCTTGTTATTGAGCAAAGCTCTAATCTCATTCTCACATGTTGTTTCAAACACCTGAATAGTATGAATTAAAGCTGGATTAAAGTTAGAAGGTTTAAAAAACATGCTGTTGTTTTTTCTCACATCTTTCAAAATATATCTTAAATTTAACTTCCTAGTAAATTTCTTTAAATCAATGATGGT
>NW_025059678.1:0-5258 GCF_019279795.1 Protopterus annectens
AGGAACATGGAGTGAGAGTCTAGGGACATGGTTGGGGACCTATAGAAGGCTATGACCTGAATCTCAGTTTTACCCAATGTTAGTTGTACCTGAAGTATCTCAGATGTATTATGTTGGGCTACTAGTCTGGAGGTGTGCATATCTTTTATGAATATGGAGATACCACCGCCTTTGGACCTTTGGTCCATGTTTCAGGACCGAAAGGCGTGGAATGAGTTATAGTCTGGTAGCGCAGGGGTGCTTTCTGACACTTTAAACTAGGTCTCTGTTACAGCACAAATGTCGATGTTCTCCATTTTGAGGAGTGCTGTGAGCGACTGCATCTTGAGATTTAGACTTCTAGCATTGAGCAGCATGACCCTCAGAATGCATTTATTAATAGCTGTTATAGTGGTAATTTGGTCTTTGGAACACCACCTAAAAAAGACACTATAGGTTTGGCAAGAGCCTTAGCTAGTACCTGGAAATCAAGTGGTGACAGATGCAGGCTATCTCTGGCAAAGCATCGAGGTCTGTCAGTCATGTCATCCTAAGCAGACAGATACTGGATCCCCTTAGAATAACACCAGAAACTTAGCCAATTGCTGAAGTCAGTCATTTTTAAGGAGTATTTAAATGGCATTATTTGTATGGTAGATTGTTCTGATGAAGTTGAATAAACAGACACGTGCTAAACAGACTTTGAGAAGACCTATGAATTAATTTTGTATTTGGTTTTATGGTTTTAGAGCTATGTTTCCATGCTACATATCACCAGTTTAAGGGGATTTTCATAGGTTATGCCAGCCTAAGTGAAGTTTGTGGTCTCTACAATAATTCTCCAGCTGCCATCTTCAATTGTGGAACACTTTTTATATAATGTGTAACAATGAATAAAGATTACCACTAACAAATCTTTAACATTTTCAACTAAAAGCATATAAGATGGTCAAAATGTGGTACATTGTATCTATAAGAAGTTCTCTATGAACTAACAGACAGACCTTGCTAATGTAGACAGTAGAAAATGTCTTATAATGAGGTACACTTTAGAGGTATGGTTTTCAGAGACTTTTCAGGCTCAGCTTTCACACATTAGTACTGAATTATGGATATCACAGGTATTCAAATGTATATCCACATAATATATATATATATATATATATATATATATATATATATATATATATATTTATATATACAGATCTACTTCACATAACAGAAAAATCATTTGGCAGATTTTAATTTGATCAAGACCAAAATACCTAACTTTCAAAATGCTGAAAACTCATTTCACTGAATCTCATTTCACTGAATTTTAAGCCATAGACATGATGTAGGTTTCCCTTCATCTGTGACTTGCTTGTGACAAAAAGAATTACTGTTACTTAAAGTGCTGACTGTCAGAATACCGATAGTCATGTAGAAAGTAATGTTGCAATGTTTCTAAATGTGGCATGTCTCTTTACATTTTGGATGGGAAGTATCTAAAGTAATATGGTGGATGTTTTTCTGCATCTCTGTTAGCAGCAGCAGCGCAGAGTACCGGTAAGCGCAAAGGTACATGTGCCCTTTCTCACTGTAGTGTGATCCTGAGCTGCATATAGTTAGAACTGTAAAGGCCCCTCCACATTCAGGGGTGGTAGGGGTGTAGCCTCACCTAGTTTGCATATCATCTGGTTTCCTGTTGTTAGCTGCAAGTAGTTTTTAAGTTCTGGGAAAAAGGTCATTGCTGTTGTAAGTGTGCATGTCCATGGTTTAAATTTAGTATTCTTGAAATCTGCAACATTGTAAGCTATGAAATGAGATCTTTCAGCTCCAATGAGTTTTGTGTATTTTGAAAATTAGCATTGGTCCGCCTTTCAAATTTGTTCTTTATTTCCAATGAGTTTTCTTTCTCGTCATGTAGCTAGATCTATATATATATATATATATATATATACATATATATATATATATATATATATATATATATATATATATATGTATATATATATATATATATATATATATATATGTATATATATATATATATATATATATATATATGTTACATATACAAGCATGCAGTATATATATAAACAAAACATTCTTAAATATCAAATTGCAGTTTTATGAAGTATGCTAGCATAAGTGTTTCATAAAAAGAGATGAAAGCCAAATGAAAGATTTCACTCCCTTTTGGGAAGTTGCTTGGGAAGGCTTTGCAGATGCTGGACTCTTCTGGGTCTATCCACAGCAAAGAAGAATGTGTCTGAGTGCTGTGTAGATATTCTCCAGCTTTGATGAACCATGTGCCGCTAGGAAACCCTGTCAAGGAATTTAGTGCTGCCTTTGAGAGGTCAGCATTGCAACCCCCAGTGGTGTGACATTAGATTCTGACAAACTGTATGATCCAGGCAATTATGAAATTTATATTAGAAGGCTTATCAGGGAAAATGTGGCCCAAGGGAATCATGAAGAGGAATATATGGCAAAGTTTTTGAAACCTTTCAAGAGAATACCTGGTCTAGATTATTGACTTAATGACTGGCCAAGGACTTAGGATTATCCCTCAGCACCTATCTACTTCTACACTCCACAGTTCAGGGATTATAGAGGGAAGTTTTTACCAGGATGCAGACTTCACTCCTTTGTTATATGGTTAGTTGACCTTGATCAGGAACAAAGCACCAGAAGGTTAGTCATTGTCATTCTTTCCCAGCTCCAGGCTGTTACTACAAAACTCCATGTCCTTAAAGAAAAATTGAAAGTGAGCTTGTGGATGTACCTGTCCTAATTGACCAAGATGAGTGCAGTGGATAGGATTCTGATTGGGGAGGTGAGTCAAAAGATCATATGGTGGCTTTAGTGTCATTATAGTAAATAATCTGCTAGGTCTGGATCCCGGTTACTTTCAGGTAAAATGGAAGCTTGATTTCATAAACGCATAGACAATTTGGTAGAAAATTCGCGTTTTTCCTTTTGGCTATTACTTCCTTATTGTTAGGAGGCTGGTCTGATGAATAAGAAAACTGACAACCATTAATAAGCTTCAATGAGGAAAGCATCCCAGATACTTTGCTGTGACATGAACAATAGACTTGTGGAAGTTAATGCAGTGGGTAATGTTGAAGAAGATGCTAGAGGTGAACAGAGGGTTTCATAGCTTATACCAATCTGATTATATCTGGCTGGCCTGTTGCTTCAGCTTAAGTATATGTGTTAACTGTGGTAAGAATCACTTGGCTTTGAAATAGTGGCTGCAAGAGTCAGGACCCGTCAATGTTTAACTTAAAATGAACCCATAGGCCCCCAAATCAGAGGTTCAGATTCACAGTGCCCCAGGTTAATCTTAGGTGATGGACAGGTTTTCAGTGTGGTAACTAGAGTAGATAGCGGTTTACATTCTGTTAACCTGACACAATTGTAATTTACCCCAAGCCATAAGCAAAACACAACCGAGCAGAATATTTTTCATTTGATTCCCATTAAAGCCTTAGGCTCACCTTCCACATTCATCTGTAAGAATTTAAAATCGACCAAGGAGAAGGAAATAAGTGGTTAATGATCTCCTACTCAAGGAGATTGTTATGGGCAGGATTCTGGATCCTTGATGATCATTTTTCTTTTAAGAAATCCCCAATTGGTTTGATGCCTGCTAGCTAGGCTGCGAGAATTATTTATGCTATCATTTCTGTCCTTTCCTCAGAAACCCCACGACGGTATCAACAGAGGAGGAAGATGGTCCAATACACCTTTCCTGAATGATGCGTCATTGTCATTAAGACGTTTTAGCCCTGATTGTGCAAATGGATTTTTAAGGTTGCCTTCAGTTACAATGATCATGCAACAGGTTTGGCACATGCTAGAAATTTTATTTGAAGGAAATTGTTCTCATCACCACCATCTCCATGTAAAGGCCTCTGTCGCCTGCATGGAATTAGAATGTTGACAAATTCCATACAATCAGCAATACAAGTTCAAACACCTCATTGTTGAGTTGGTTGTCATTGGGCAAAAGGAATGACTGGATAATTTCATTCAATTTGCCAAGAAATGGAGTTAAGCACAGGGGAGATAAGGCAATAGGGCCCAGCGTCTCTCTTCCTTCCTCCTGGGCTTGAAGCTGATATATTATTTATTTACGGTTTATTTATTTATTTATTTATTTATTTTACATTTGTTGACTGGGAAAGTCTCCGACTGACACAAGGAGGCCCGAGGAGAAAAGCTACATTTTAAAACTATCTCTCTTAGTCCTCTTTGAATCTTTTCTCTACTTGCCTTTCTTATCTCCTCCCACTGCTTCTCTACCTGTTTGCTGTCTTAATTTGCTCTCTTTTCCACAATTAATTCCTTCCCATTTTCCTTTATTCTTATCACTCTACTTTTTCTTACCTCCTTTCCTTGTTTACTTTATTCTGATAAGTATTTTTCAACTTGTATAATGTTATTTGGACTGTAATTGTGTGTTGTAGTAATTAACTCATGTAGTAGTAATTTAAATTGAAGGGTTTGCTTGTTTTTGTTTTTTGCAAGCTCTATTACTAACTCTAATATATTTTTTTATATATGCTGGTTTTTCTGGATGTATCTTACTTCTGTGGAGCTTTTCTCCCCGGGCCGCTACTGAAAATGGAAATGTCTCCAGCTAGCCTAGCCCGGTCAACAAATGTAAAATAAAAATAAAATAAATAAAATAAATTTTACATACAGTGCAGTAACATATAAACAATGCAGTAGTATACAAAGCAAATATAGAAGGATTAATAAGAATCTACAGTCTTTCGGCTTTTCCGGTTAGAGGTCGCCACAGTGGAACTCCGTCCGCTAATGATTGCTAGTTGATTTTATGTGCTGAGTTACCAGCCCTGACGAGAACCTTCAATGAAGGTATGCCCATTCATGCATGTCTCCACACAGAAGCGTCTAGCTGAGAATTGAACCGACAGCGTCTTACTGTGAGCGACAATGCTACTGCAGCACCACCACCATGGGACTATGTGATTATACTTCCTAGGACATTTTACATATAGTTTAGTATTAACTATGGATCCATTTCTTAAAAATTCAGTAAATTTATAAAGCTGTAATGCTTTCAGTGAATTTATAAAGCTGTAATGCTTTCAAAAGGTAGCATTAAAATGATAAATTTGATGAGAAGAGTAGTTTTAGTTTCTTTTCTTACCCAGGGTGTTACAGGAGCATAGCCATTTGTTAGAAAAATGGGTTATGAGGAGTTTAATTGAGTAGTGGATAAGGGCTGTACAATAGCAATGGGGTTTTTATTGGAACTT
>NW_025059679.1:0-5505 GCF_019279795.1 Protopterus annectens
CTTCATCAGGGAGTTTTCTGGTAGTTACCCTTGCTGGAGTCCTTTGGCTGGCACACCCTGGGAGGACAATGAGAAAGTGGAAGAAACTTTTCTGACTTCAGGTCAGATGACTGCCTTGTAACAGGCTAATATCATTGTGCATTCCTCAGTGCTGGCTGTTGCTATCTGTAAAGAGGGCCCAGGACATTAAACCATTAGTAACCTATGTGAAGTTACAGCAGAAGGGCAAAGCACAGGCCTTCATATGGCTCTTAGGTATTACAGTGTCTATGATCTTCATGTTCTGCTCACATAGTTTATTTTTATTTTATTTTACATTTGTTGACTGGGCTAGTCTAGCTGGATATATATCCATTTTCAGTAGAGGCCCGGGGAGAAAAGCTCCACAGAGATATACAAACAAATATAAAAAGTATAAAAAATATAGTTACATGGTAAATATAGGATTAATAAACCAAATAAAACAGGAAGTTTTTACATTTCAGAGATCAGAACACATTAAGAAAAGTAACAGTGAACATAATATTGCTTAAGAAAGCTAAAACAGTTATAATAACCAAATAAAACGGGACGTTTTTACATTTCTGAGATCAGAACACATTAAGAAAAGTAACAGTGAAAATAATATTGCTTAAGAAAGCTGAACCAGTTATAATACAGTAAGAGTTATGTACAATAGTTCACAACAGGTTTAAGGATATAAGCAATATGTTGAGTAGAGTTTAAATAGTGTCAGTCAATACAAGATTAAGTATTTAAATGTTTGGAACTTTGGTTAGGAGAGGAAGAAACAGGAGCGAAGATGATTGTTAGTCAGGGTTACTACAAGGGCATAGCCAGTGCATTTGGAGGTGTCTTGTTTAAAGAGTGGCAAGGATGTAATTAGTGTTAGTTCATTGGGTAACAGGTTCTAGTTTTTTCCTGCTGTATTAGTAAATAGAGAGTTACCAGCTGTATTATTAGACTTTGCTAGGCTAGCAAGAAGTTTGTTAGAAGAACGTAAGGAGTTCAGATTATTATATGGGATTAAGAGTTTTGAGAGTATAGGGGTATTATTGAGTTGGTAAAATATTTTGTGGGCCATTGTGAGTTGGGGGATTAACAGATGGTTTTGGAATTCCAGCCAGTCTAGTTGCCTAAGATTAGAACAGTGGTGAGTTCTGAAGGGATTGCCAGTAGTGAATCTGGCAATATTATTGTAGGAAGTTGCTAATTTGTTGAGGTTAGTTTTCTTGAGGTTGGTAAATATAGGTGAGGCATACAGAAGGGTCAGTTGAGATAAGATGGGAGTAAGCTTGATCTTGGCTCTGGCTGTTGTGGTTAAAATTGTTTTATCTCTATATAATGATCCTATTTTTCTGTTGACTCATTTTAATGGTGTTGTTTATAGTGGTGATCAAAATGTGAGTTATTTGTCAGTGATTATTCCTAACAGTTTAATTGGTAGAGTCAGGGTAAATGACAAGTGCCATTATTTGAAGAGACTGAGAAGTCTAAGGGGGTGGACCTAGTAGTGGGTGTAAAGGAGAAGTTTTGTTTTTTTGGCATTAAGAAGGGAGGCAACATTTGGTAAACCATGTTTCTACAGTGTTGAAAACATTTTGAGTAAAGAGAATGTAGTTCAGTTGAAGATGTTGCTGAGCATATTGGTGTGGAGTCATCTGCATATTTAATACAGGTGGCTTAAAGGGAATTGCTACATGGAGATCATTAATGAATAAAGAGAAGTAGTGGACCAACAATGGAGTCTCTAAGGAGACTCTGATAGTGACAGGTAAAAAGGAAGAAATGTGATTTTCTTCCCTAGAGAACTGCCTGTTACCTACAACATGAGGGTATGAACGAAACCATTTAATGGCAGCCAGAGAATCACAGAGAGATTCAGCCAATCACTGATTAGGAGTGGTATGGTTAACCACATGTCGAGAAAGCTGTAGAGAGGTCGATGAAGAGTGCAGATTTTAGTATGTTTTGTTATGGTTTCTATTGATGGTATCTGTGAAGGATAGGAGAGGCAGTAGTGGTACTATGTGATGGCTCTAAAGCCATGTTGACAGCTTGCTATTAAGTTATGTATAGAGAGATGATGTAAAAGTTGTTGGTGAATGCATTTTCTCCAAATTTTTAGCCATTAAGGGTGATAAAGAGAGCAATTAGCCGATGGTTAGAGTACCTCATTAGAGTTCCCACCTTTTGGCATGTAAGGGGATAATAATGGGAGATTTTCTCCAAATATCTGGGACAGTTCCTTCTGGATTGTCCTATTTATAAGTATAGATATAGGGTAGGCAATTACTTTGGCTGCGTTTGGAGATATTGGGAAGGAAGTTTGTCAGTGGATGGAGTACATGGCTTGAGTTTATGAATAAATTCTATAGTATTTATAGAGAGAAGTAGAGATGGGTTGTAGTTTTGAAGTTAGAAGTAAGAGTGTGGTAGAAGTTGATGGGAAGCTAAGCTGGAGTTTTCTGAGATAAGTTGCCACGAGCTAGAAATTGTATAGTCTCAGTGAAGTTTGAAAGAGTTAAAAGGTATTGGCAGTTTTCGGGCGGTGTTTGGATCTGTGATCAAGTGGGGTTTGTGTTCAGGAGTTACCTGGGAAAGGAGCTTATTTATGCAAGACCAGAACTTCTTGAGGATTATTTGATGAGTTTGTTGAAGTTTGCAGTAGTAGAAGCTTTTTTTTTTTTGTCTGTAAGTATTGGGTTTTTTGTACTATTTCTAAGCTGCTCTAAAATGGAGATGATCAGAGCTATTTCTGTTAGATCTCCATTTTGGCCCAGACTTGTTCCTAAGTACAATTTGATTTTCAGTTTCTTTTGAGAGCCATGGGGCTGGGTTAGACTTCATTCTGATGGAACGTGTAGGAGCAGTACTGTTCCAAGAATAGATGAGAAAGTAGTGTTAAAATACTTTACAGCCTCTTCAAGTGAAAGGGATTTTAAAGGATTCCAGTTACGTACTCTGAGCTCAGTTTGAAATACAATTCTTACGTTAAAGTGTTTGGTGGGCGTGCTATCTCTAAAAGGTGGGGGGTTGGAAAGTTCTTTTCTTTTCTCTTGTGATGTAGGTTCAAAGAATGATCACTTACATCATCAAATGGATTCCTACTTTGTAAGCTTTGATTTACTTTTGTTTGGTGAGTATCCAGTTTAAGGTACTCTCTTTTATTAGGTTTGTTATTTCTTGTTGTAGAGGTTGGTGGTTTTGTTAAAGCCATGGAGGTTAGATATGAAAGGTAGATTTTTCAGCACTGGGAATAACTTTTCCAGTCAATGTTAAAGTTGCTCTAGTATTATTGTTTCTTGGTTAAGTAGAAGGCACCCAGCTAAGAAAAGCCTCCTAATGTGAAGTTATATTATTGCCAGGTGGTATGTAAATACAGATAATAGTATAAAAGATTTGTTAGTGTTGTTTTTGGATGCTTAGTTATGAGGACTTCTGCATTGCATATCCTGGGTTGCATAAGATGGTAGGGTAGAGATGTGAAGTCCATTTTTAAACAGAATTGCTACCTCCACCACCTTTACATTTTTGTTAGAGGTCAGTCTTACTATATTATATCCTTGGGAAATAATTTCATTGTCTTTTTGTTTCCTGGTTTTAACTAAGTCTCCGTGTGAGGGCAGAGAGAGTGATATCAAAGCGAGTGAAGAAGCTAGAGAGGGCAATGAAGGTGGGAGGTACTTTATTATTGATGCTTTGGATGTCTGGATGCCCTATTAGGAGAGAGCTATTGAGTTTAGGGTGATTTGTTTGGATAGTAGGGCTGGTAAGGCCAGGGTTGGGGTGGATGTCGCCATCTATTAAGGAGGGGTTATTTAGTTTTGTTGCGGGATTGTTTCTAAGGTGAGTTTGAATTTTCAATTTTTTGTCTGAGGGTAGGTTATGTTTAATGTGGGAGAGTCTGTGGTATTTAGGTAGTAGGTATCTAGGAGTGGAAGTTATATTAGAATGTCTATTTAGGGATATGTGTGTATAAATTGTAGTTTGTGGGAATAGTTAAGCTGGAAATAGTGCAGTTTTTCAAATGAGGTAAGAAGGTAGGCTGAGAATAGGATAGTTAAGAGTATAACTGTAAGTGTTAAATTGGCTAGATTAGGGAGATGCATCTTTGAAGAAATAATAAAATAAGAACTTGAATGAAGGGATAAAAAGATGGAGTAAGATGTGGAAGAGAGGAAGATAAGAGGATACAAGAAGAGAAAAGAGAGGGCACTAAGATATACGAGTTAAAAGCAGGAGGATATGGTAGAGGTACTCTGGTGAGAAAAGCAATTGTGAGTGAGTGTTAGAGGGTAGGGGTGTGGCTAAAGTATGTGGGGTGGGGTGAAATATGGGATTGATTGGAAGAGAGAGAGAGGGTGTGGCTAGGGAAGTATAAGTGTAGGACCCCTGGGGTGGGTAGGAACTGGGGGTAGGGTAGGGGAGCGGAGTGAGCCCGTAGGGCGAACGGAGTGGGTTCCTGCTGAGAGAGGCTGAGAGGCAATCAGTTATGGAGAAGGACTGTGTTCTACATGCATAGGAAAGGTAAGAGACATAAGCTGTTCCTAAGTAGCCGAGAAAAAAGGAGAACAAAGGTATAGCTGTGCTGGGGGGATAGTTATATAAGATAGTTGTACAACAGAGAGAGAGATTTTTATAGAGAGTGCCAAAAGGCAGGAAAGGAAGTTTATACAGAGGGATAATAAGAGGGGCCAGTAGCAAAAAAAGAGGTGGTGGGCAAAGGTGTCTATTTAGTAAAAAAACTTCCAGACTTACCTGGGATAATTCCTGTTGTGAAGGAAACATGGGGTGGGGGTAAGTGCATAAAAAGAGAGTACAAGCACTGATATCCGAGTCTAGCTGGTCTACAGAGCTAGATGGTTTTTACAACCAGTAAGAGATGATATTCCAAAGCCTAAGATATGCTGCCCTCTAGTGGATAACATAGGGAAAACACAAGTTCAACTAGGATAGTAGGTGAAAGGGAGATACGTTAAAAAAGAGATGGTAGGAGGGGTAGGTCCACGGGTGTGCAGGCCCTTACAAAATAGAATAAAATTTAATGCAGTCCCTAGTAATTCCAAGTTATCTCACTCACAAGGTTAAAGTTAAATCAATACATATACTGTAGGATAACACCTACACTGTGAGGCTGAATGTAGAGGGTCCAGGTAGATCTTGAGGATGAGGCTGCTGCAGTGGGCAATGAGTATCAGTAACTGCAAAACCATCATGCCCTTATAAATCTGATGTTGTTGTCAGACTTCTGTAACTCATCCACTGAATGGTGGAGGATTATCTGCATTCAGTAGTTGGAGCTTCCCTTCCTGCATGCAAACCATGGCACTGTCTGATGTAGTGCTGTAGCTGGGGCAGCTAGTGCCCTTTGCACTCTTCCAGTTGGCACAACCACCCTATGTAGCTGAAGAGCACAAAAAAGATGTATATATATTTTCTATAGTTACCACTTCCACTTCTAAGGAAAGAAAAGAGTAAAAAGACCTGAAGTGCAAATAATCA
>NW_025059681.1:0-13120 GCF_019279795.1 Protopterus annectens
CTGGTATGCCTGACCCTGAGCGCATTGCCCTGGGATACAGCTTTAACAATTGGCTCAAAAAGTACTGGTGTCATTCTAAGGATCAATGTCTGTCTGCCTGGGATGATATGTTGGACAAGCCACGCTGCTTTGCATGAGGATGGCTTACACCTGTCACCACCGGGCTTCCAGATATTGGCTAAGGCTCTTGCCACCCCCATAGTGCCTTTTTTAGGCAAGGCTCAAAGACAAACCCACCTCCTTAGAAAACAAAAATGGAAAAAAACTAAGGGTAATGCTGCTCAATGCCAAGTCTAAATCTCAAGATGCGGGCACTCGATGCACTCCTCAGCATGGAGAACATCGGCGTCTGTGCAGTAACTGAAACCTGGTTCAAGGCTCCTGAGAGCACCCCAGCGCTACCAGGCTATACCTCGTATCATGCTTGCCCCATTTAAACCCGGGCCGAACCACAAAGGGAGGGAGTGTCCATATTCATAAAGGACACCCACACCTCAGGTTAGTAACAACACATGAAGCATCAGAGACCATACAGGTTGCAACTAACCATAGAGCAAAACTGCTATACAACTGGTAGCATGTTACAGACCACCCTCCCAATCTCAAGAACCCCACTCAGCCTTCCTGAAGACATTGGAGAATATGAATGTATCACAAAATACCATCATACTGGGAGACGTCAACTACCCAAACATAGATTGGGTACATTATTCTAACCTAATACCCTAGCCCAAAGGTTCCTGGAATTCATAAATTCAAATGCACTGGAACAACTAGTCACCTCTCCCACTAGGGAGATAATATACTAGACCTGATCATCACAAACATGGGGACAAAATGCTCCACACGGAAGTATACCCCCCACTAGTGAGATCTGACCACAAACAAATCACCCTGGATATACATAACCCACCTCCACTGCCAGCACAAAAGACCACAGTGAAAAACTTCTCAAAAGCAGACTTCACTCTTCTTAAGACTGAGATGGTATCCTTTAAGCCCACTGTGCCAGTGGATACCACATCCCACAATGCCGAATCCTTCACAAATGCTTTCTATGGACATCTCCAAGAATGCATGGATCATACAATCCCAAACAAATCCAAGTCCCTCTCCACCAAATGTAAGCATCCTGTCTGGTGGACCTCAGCCATAAACAAATTGTATAACAAAAGAAGGAAGCTACTGCAGGTCAGGCGAAATCCATGAAGGAAGACATCTCTGATCAACATTAGCAAACTTCGTTCTCTCATAAAAACATCCAAGGCAAACTTTGAGAGAAAAATCGCTAAGGACACTAAAGATAACCACAAAGCCTTCTTCAGCTATGTTAGAAACCTGGGTGGAAACCCTCAGATATGCTCAGAGTTGGTTCACAACAACAAAAAATACACTGAACCCACAGATATTGCTAACATTCTGGCTGACAGGTTCAGTGCAAATTTCTCGCCTCCTTCACCCCAAAAGAAGAAATACTTATGGCAGCTGAATGTAATCTCCCTGTCATCTCAGATGTCCAAGTGAGAACCGCCCTAAACAAAGCAAAAAACACAGCATCAATGGGACCTGACGGTATCCCAGGGTGCGTGTTACGTGAACTCTGAGGAGCTAAACCCACACACAAAAATGCTATTTAACCTTAGCCTTACTTCGGGATATGTACCTGAACACTGGCGTACAGCAACAGTGGTCCCACTCCACAAGGGGTGCCTCTACAGACCCTGGAAACTACCGCCCATAAGCTTGACTAGCCTGGTCTGCAAAGCTATGGAAAGAATCATTATGGAACTCATAAACTGAGACATAGGGGACCTACAGACGCTTGACCCCACCCAGTTCGGCTTTGTAAAGCGCAGATCCTGCCTTTTAAACCTGGTTGACTTTTTCGAAACAGTCACTAGAGCCATTGATGAGGGCAAAGCAGTCCATACAGCATACCTGGACTTGGCTAAGGCCTTGACACAATACCCCACTCAGGCATCATAGATAAGCTAAACAGCTTAAAGTAAACCCTTATGTCACTAGATGGGTTGCAAACTGGCTAAAGGACAGAACCCATAAAGTTAAAATCGCTGGAGCAATGTCAGACTCAAAGCCAGTCACAACTGGTGTCCCACAGGGATTTGTCCTGGGACCCCTCTTGTTCGGCATTTATTTCTCAGATGTTAAAGCAAACATGGGAGGCTGTGGCTGACAAAGTTCGCAGATGACTGCAAACTAGGCGCCATAGTCGATACACCAGCAGATACACACATCCTACAAAAAGGCCTCACTGAAACCGACAACTGGTGCCGTAGTCACGGCCTTAAACTAAATGCCAAAAAATGTATAGTCATCCCTTTTGGAAAAAACAAAGTACCCACAAATTATCACATAGACAGCAACCCACTGAGTACGGAAAAAGTAATCAGAGACCTAGGGACCCAAGTAGGCAGCGACCTCTCATTTGACACCCACGTTGCCAAAGTGGTTAGAAAAACATTCTACCTTGCACACCTCATCATGAAGGGTTCCACATCCAGATCCAAGGATGTCACTGTACCCCTATATTCCTCCCTCATCAGACCCATGATTGAGTACAATGCCCCATTTATTTATTATTTATTTATTTATTTATTTATCATTTGTTGACCGGGGAAGTCCGACTAGGTTCCACAGAGCCTGTTTTCAGTGGAGGCCCGGGGAGAAATGCTCCAGATGCATGTCTTTGGAATGTGGGAGGAAACTGGAGTACCCGGAGGAAACCCACGCGAACACAGGGAGAACATGCAAACTCCACACAGAAGGCACCCCAGCCGAGAATCGAACCGGAGAACCTCTTGCTGTGAGGCGACAACATTAACCGCTGCACCACTGTGCCGCCCATTATACATTTGGTATGTACCTCACCCGCACTTGCAACAGCTGGAGAGACCACAAAAGTACTTCACCAAAAGGATCAAGGGTCTTCAACATATGTCTTATTCTGCCAGACTAAAGAAACTTCAGCTCTATTCAGTAGCATACCGCCTGCTCAGAGGTAATCTCTGCCTGACGTACAAGGCCATGTCCAATCAGGATCTGATGGACATGCTCCACCTCAAAAAATCCAAATCCATCAGGACCACGAGAGCTAAAGACTTAAACCTCGGCACAAGTATGAATAGGACATGCTGGAGGGATAGATTCATAACCCAGAGGCTTCCCATGCTTTGGAACAGGATCCCAGTTCGTATTAGGCAGAGCCCCTCACTGACTCTCTTCAAGAGAAATCTTGATGAGTGGATGGGAGATCGTAAGTTTACCCCAGGGGTCACATCTGTGTCACTGCTAGACAGGGGCACAGTAAACTAATTCTATTATATAAGGGGACCTTCACTGTGTCACTACTAGACAGAGGCACAGTATTCTAGATTTATTCTGTACATTTTTGTACCATTTCATGGGGTGGCAAAAGCCACATCACTAAGGCTAGGCTTACAAATGCCCCATGGCAGATAGCCTAGTACTATACTATGAAACTATGAAACTATGTTATGGCACTTGTTAAAGCGGGTCCTGATATTTCAAATTGTTACCGAACTCTGTACTCTTATTCTGGATGTCCCTCCTCCACCCTCTATCTGCACTCATTAACTGTTCTGTCATGCTATCTTCAAAGTATCCTATACATCCATAGAATGTCTCCCCTTTCTGATCTATCTTCAGTTGAGAATAGATTTACCTCCTGTAATCTTGAATGATTACAAAAACTGAATGTAACAGAGCATTTTATTTGATAACCAAGTATAGCAGGACATTTGTTTTCATAAATGTGAAAGTTATGACTACATAGCACTTTTGGAGAATCAGTGGTATAAGCTATAACACCAACAACCTAGATGCTGGGGGATGCTTGACAATCCAAAGACATGAGGAACAGAGAAATATCAGGGAAAACAGAAATGTAAGGTATAGGACTAGGGACCATAGCTTTCAGTTTGTCTCTTATTTTGCAGATTATTCCTAATTTTACCCATATTTTTTTGCCCTGTCCCACTTAAAATTCTTGATTTTCTAGTAAATCACTAAGTATTACTGTTGGCCAGTAACATCAACAAATCCGAGTTTAATATTTCTTGTTGTTTATAAAATGCATGTTGATGCAAAACCTGTTGTTCTGTTAATGACAGTGAATTCGAGTCGTATATTTAAAAAGTGACTGTGATTTTGGCCCTTCGCTGTTCATTACATTTTTTTCTTTGTCTCTGATTCTTGGGAAGTTGAGATGGATACTAGAGAACGGTGAATGAGAAATTATAGTAATTAGGAAAAGGACAAAAGAACACCTTAAGAAAATGGTGAACTGAATAATGCAGTAGGAACACAAGGAGTAAATAAAAAACAATTGTAAAGATAAAAGTATAACAGTGAAGAAAAAAAGAATGGAGCAAAATGAGAGGCTAAACTGACAGGAAAATGTTAGAAAATGGTGCAAAGAAGAAAAAATGATGATTCTACTGACACCACTCGTAAAATAAAATGAATATAAGTTACTGGGAACAAACAATACTGAGATTAAACAGGTATAGACAGACAGGTGACATTAAATAAGCCTTCAACATAGTTAAACTCAAAGAAACCTGCTGTGTATGAAGAATCATGGATCCTGTTTTAAAGGGAGCAGATTGTCAGGTGTGTAGGGGAGATAATTATAGCTTGATTATTAAATTCCACAGTAAAAGTCTCAATTGAAAATGCAACAGTTTATTTTTGACAGGCATGCCCACTTGAGGGATATCATGCGAGGTGTTGTTAATGCTGTTAGAAAGGAACACAGATATGATATTAGACCAAACATGGAGAAAATATCTTTTCAAAAATAACAGGCAAAAGACATTTTGTGTAACATAAACATTTTAACAGAAAATAGCTGAACAAATGGACAAAGAACTTGCAGAACATTGGACATTTTGAAGACAAAACTACGTGCTGCGTGAATTGATATCACTTGTGTCTCGGGGGAAGAAAATACTGGCAGAAGTGAAATGTCATGGTAGCATTTTCTTCTTTATTTTTAGAAAAACAAGGGGAGAGACAATTTATGGAAAGTAGACTAGGGTTGAAGTGTCCATTCCATTAATATTAAATATTACTAGGAGTTTCTCATAAGAATACAGGAAGTGACACAGATTAGAAGATGGCAAAGGTGACAGCAGTTATCACAGAAGCTTTAAGTCAGGGCAGTGGGATACATGAACAGACAGATGTGCTATGTAGCAGCCAGGGAGAATTTAATAACTGGAGAGAAACTATTTTTGTTACATATATAGTTTGTCTGCTGGACGAAACTTTCTGAGTGAAAAGGGGAACAAATAGTTATATGCTTGGGCAAACTCTCACAACGTCTTCCTGCTGTTAAGCATCATACCTTCACAATACCAAGTCAATCACAGTGCACCATTAGGCTCATAACTTATGGTGTGGCTGTAAAGAAGAATTTGCCAAAGCCTTCTAGATAATGGTCTAAAAGATTTCAACCTCCAGCACACAAAGTAAGGCCTACTCCTTCTCCAGTCAGACATACTGCATACATACATAGCTTACCTTGGAGTCATCAGGAAAGCAAATCTCAGCCTGTAAGGTCCACTAAGTCTGCTTTTCCACAAGGAAATGTTTTAGTCACAGGTGACTGTATAGTTAGGCATACAGGCTCCACACTTACCAACTTGGACAAGAAAAGGACAACTCTAAATTGTTTGTCTGGTGCCAGTATTTGTGACATCACAAGGGCCCCTAAAACAGACAAATATGGCCACAACCTTATAGTTTCCAGTGTGGAAGTGAATAATATGTGGTGCTGCAGCCACAGAAATATGCGGAGAGGCATGATAAAGCCTACTAAATATGTGTTAGAGGCAGGAAAGAAACTAATATATATTTTTTTGATCCCCCTTGGGAGATCATTTAAATGAGCTGGCTCCCCAGTGCCCCACATCCATATTGGGTCTACCAGCTTCTCTCCTACCCACTGGACTTACTCTGGTATTACTGGAGAAAGTTGTGGATCTTTAGGGTATCTCAGGGGCTTGGCCATCTTTGCATCCATCCTAGGAGGGGGATTTTTCAATAATATGTCCTACCATCTTCCTTTCCCCACCTCCGGTGCTTGTCAATTACATCGGATGAAAACTTCACACTTTGGACAACAGAAAAAAATAATCTTAAGCAGTATTTTGCCTTTACTAAGAATGATTCCTAGATACCTTGCCAAGACAAAACAATTGGTTAAATAGTTGGTGTCATTCTAAGGGGATCCAGCATGTGATAGCCTAGGAAGATACAGTAAATAAGATTTTCTGTTTTCCAGGGATGGCTTACATCTCTCATACTAGGGCTTCCACATACTGGTTAAAGACTTTACTGCTCATATACTGCCATTTTTAGGCACCATTCCCCCTACTGGGTAACCCTATATAGCAAGCTCAAACTCAAATCTGACAGTATTAAGGTGGTACTACTTAATGCTAGGATATGATATAAAAAGATGCCTGAACCAGAGGTACTCTTGCAACTCAAACACATTCATATTTGTATAGCTAATGACACATGGTATCAATGCAGTGACAACACTCTCTCTATATAAGGGTTTAGCACCTATCATACCTTCAGACCCATGGGTAGTTGTGGGGAATTATCTGTATTTGCCAGAAATACCAGCACTTCACATCATGACCCTAAACTGGAGTTTCTGGAGATCCAAACCAACATTAACAAATCCAACTATTGCTAGCTAAAGATTCCTGTCACTGTCCCCCAGGATCATGGAAATTATCATGAAAATTACCTTAACACCAGGCCTGCTGAATCTAGCTTTGTTTATATGCTTGTTGTTTGTTTGCTTGTTATTTCCCTGGAACACTAATTCCACCTAATACGCGGCTTCTCAGCGCTTCTGTGGATCACTAGTGATATCTGCATTGCTTACTGTACTTATTTCCTTGTTTCACTTGAAAGAAAGTTACTGTTTGTCGTTTTTGCATTTAAGTTACCTGTAACACATTGCACTTAAGTTACCTGGCACTTGCTCACCAAAGCAATTATATAGGTCAGCACTAAAAATTAAAAGCACTACACCCTCACTCCCCACTGGCCCTGGTTTTCAATTATTAAGGAATTCCCAATATTATTCTAGCATGTCCAAAGGTCAGTTCTCAATCTCCTCTCCGGTCCAGCTGGTGAATCTGGGAATCTTGAGGCAATGTTATAACTGCCTCATGTACACAGACAACCCTCTCTTCCTCCCAACAAATTCCAACACATGTGAGAGATGCAACCATATAGCCAAACTGGAGGCTAAGCTCTCTCAACTCAGTACTGGCATAACCAGTCAGGAGGAGATGGAAACCACACTCACTACAATTCCAGTCTCACATAGACCTACCATGACAGCAAACCAAACACATAATCACACAAAAACATACTCGGTGGCTCTAAATAAAGATCTGCCAAAGCAGCAGAGACCTCCAAAGCAGACACCCAAGCAGCCGCTACCCCAAAACAAAACACGTGCAACACATATCTCACAAAGCCAGTGTGCCGAACAGTCACAGCCCTTAAGACTAAACAACACACCTGATACACTTGTAATAGGTGACTCTATCATCAGGCACACTGACGTCCCGCTCACCAGGCTGAACAAGGAGAAGGTCACGGTGAGCAGCCTGTCGGGCGCTAGGATCCGCCACATAACACAAGCACTCAGGTCATCCAAGGCAAGTACAAATATGACTCAGTCATTGTCCATGCTGGTGTGAATGACCTGAGATGTACCTCCCTGGACTACATGAAAAGAGACATAAAGGAGCTCTCTGAGCATGTAGCCCAGGCCGGTATGACCCTGACCTTGAGTAGCATCTTACCCTCACCAAGAATGATGCCACAATATGAAGACAAGATGATCAATTTCAACAATTGGCTTAAGTACTGGTGTCATTCAAAGGGGATCAATGCCTGTCAGCTTGGGATGATATGCTCGACAAGCCACAATGCTTCGCTAGGGATGGCTTGCACCTGTCACCCCTGGGCTTTCGGATATTGGCAAAGGCTCTTGCTACCCCATAGTGCCTTTTTAGGCAAGGCTCAAAAGACAAACCCACCTCCATAGGTATCACAAGGGATAAGAAACTAAGAATAATGCTACTCAATGCCAGAAGTCTAAACCTCAAGATGCACACACTCGAAACTCTCCTTAGCATGGAGAACATCGATATCTGTGCAGTAACAGAAACCTGGTTCAGGGCTCCTGAGAGCACTCTAGCACTACCAGGTTATACCTCATACCATGCTTTTCGCCCCAAAACTTGGACCCGAACCACAAAAGGAGGGAGTATCGATATTCATCAAAGATACCCACACCTCCAGGTTGGTGGCAAAGCACGAAGCATCAGAGACTATCCATGTGCAACTAACAGTGGGTAAAACTGCCTTCCAGTTTATAGCCTGCTACAGACCACCCTCCCAAACCCATGAACCCCACTCGGCCTTCCTGAGAACACTGGAAAATATGAAGGTCTCTCCAAAACCATTATATTGGGCGACTTCAACTACCCAAACATAGACTGGGAGCATTACTCTAGCTCCAACACCCTAGCCCAAAGGTTCCTAGAATTTATAAACTCAAATGCTATGGAACAACTTGTTACCACTCCCACAAGAGGGAAAACATACTGGACCTGATCATCACCAACATGGGGACTCTATGCTCCAGACCAGAAGTGTATCCCTCACTGGTAAGATCAGACCATAAACTAATCTCACTGGATATTCACATCCTGACCCCACCCCTGCCCAGAAAACCACAGTGAAAACTTCTCTAAAGCAAATTTCACACTCCTCAAAACTGAGGTGGAATCCTTCAAAGCCCCCGGGCCTGTGGAAAATACGGCCCAGACCACAGAATCCTTTATAAACGCATTCTATGAACACCTTCAGGAATGCATGGATCATGCGATCCCAAATAAAACCAAGACCCAATCCTCCAAAGGCAGACGTCCTGTCTGGTGGACCCCAGCCATAAACAAACTATACAATAGAAGGAGGAAGCTACTAAATGATAGAGCAAAATCCAAAAAGGGAAGGCATCACTGATCAGTATTAGCAAAAAACTACGGGCACACATAAAATTGTCTAAGGCCAGCTTCGAGAGAAAAATTGCACAGGACACGAAGGATAATCACAAGGCTTTCTTTAGTTATGTTAGGAACCTGGGTGGTAATTCCCAGATATGCTCAGAATTAGTCCAAAATGACAAAAAATACACCGAACCCACAGACATTGCCAACATCCTAGCTGACAGGTTCAGCACAAACTTCTCCCCCCCCCCCAACAAAAGGGCAAATATCTATCCCAGCAGAGTGCTGCCCCCCTGACATCTCAGATGCTCAGGTAAGAGCCACCCTCTCCAAAGCAAAAAACACAGCATCAATGGGATCAGACGGTGTCCCGGGCTGCGTCCTACATGAACTACAAGAAGAGCTAAACCCAAACATAAAACTACTGTTCAATCTCAGCCTTACTACAGGATATTTGCCCAAAGAGTGGCGTACAGCGACAGTGGTCCCTCTCCATAAAGGTGGTGCCTCAACGGATCCTGGAAACTATCGCCCCATAAGCCTGACTAGCTTGGTCTGCAAAGCTATGGAAAGGATCATCATGGACCTCATAAATAAAGATATTGGGGACCTACAAACACTGGATCCTACCCAGTTCGGCTTTGTTAAGGGCAGATCCTGCCTCTTAAACCTGGTTGATTTCTTTGAAACAGTCACCAAGGCCATTGACGAGGGGAAGGTGGTCCACACAGCCTACCTGGACCTCGCAAAAGCCTTTGATACAATACCCCACTCGGGCATTATAGATAAGCTCACCAGCTTAAATATAAACCCCTATGTCACTAGATGGATTGCAAATTGGCTCAAGGACAGAACCCACATGGTTAGAACTGCTGGAGCCATGTCAGACTCCAAACCAGTTACAAGTGGTGTCCCACAAGGCTCAGTCCTGGGACCTCTCTTGTTTGGTATATATTTCTTGGAGGTACAGGCCAACATGGAAGGACTGTGGCTGACCAAGTTCACAGATGACTGCAAACTGGGCACCATAATCGACTCTCCAGCCGACACAAGCATCCTCCAAAAGGGCCTCATAGAAACAGACAACTGGTGCCAGAGCCATGGCCTCAAGCTAAATGCCAAAAAGTGTATAGTCATCCCTTTGGCAAAACAAAGTGCCCACAAATTACCACATAGGTGGTAATCCATTAAGTACAGAAGAAGTAATTAGGGTCCTGGGGATCCAAGTTGATAGCAATCTCTCATTTGACAACCACGTGGCCAAAGTGGTTAGAAAAACATTTTATATAGCCCACCTAATCACTGACGCCCGCTCACCAGGCTGAACAAGGAGAAGGTCACGGTGAGCAGCCTGTTGGGCGCTAGGATCCGCCACATAACACAAGCACTCAGGTCATCCAAGGCAAGTACAAATATGACTCAGTCATTGTCCATGCTGGTGTGAATGACCTGAGATGTACCTCCCTGGACTACATGAAAAGAGACATAAAGGAGCTCTCTGAGCATGTAGCCCAGGCCGGTATGACCCTGACCTTGAGTAGCATCTTACCCTCACCAAGAATGATGCCACAATATGAAGACAAGATGATCAATTTCAACAATTGGCTTAAGTACTGGTGTCATTCAAAGGGGATCCAATGCCTGTCAGCTTGGGATGATATGCTCGACAAGCCACAATGCTTCGCTAGGGATGGCTTGCACCTGTCACCCCTGGGCTTTCGGATATTGGCAAAGGCTCTTGCTACCCCCATAGTGCCTTTTTTAGGCAAGGCTCAAAAGACAAACCCACCTCCATAGGTATCACAAGGGATAAGAAACTAAGAATAATGCTACTCAATGCCAGAAGTCTAAACCTCAAGATGCACACACTCGAAACTCTCCTTAGCATGGAGAACATCGATATCTGTGCAGTAACAGAAACCTGGTTCAGGGCTCCTGAGAGCACTCTAGCACTACCAGGTTATACCTCATACCATGCTTTTCGGCCCCAAAACTTGGACCGAACCACAAAAGGAGGGGGAGTATCGATATTCATCAAAGATACCCACACCTCCAGGTTGGTGGCAAAGCACGAAGCATCAGAGACTATCCATGTGCAACTAACAGTGGGTAAAACTGCCTTCCAGTTTATAGCCTGCTACAGACCACCCTCCCAAACCCATGAACCCCACTCGGCCTTCCTGAGAACACTGGAAAATATGAAGGTCTCTCCAAAACCATTATATTGGGCGACTTCAACTACCCAAACATAGACTGGGAGCATTACTCTAGCTCCAACACCCTAGCCCAAAGGTTCCTAGAATTTATAAACTCAAATGCTATGGAACAACTTGTTACCACTCCCACAAGAGGGGAAAACATACTGGACCTGATCATCACCAACATGGGGACTCTATGCTCCAGACCAGAAGTGTATCCCTCACTGGTAAGATCAGACCATAAACTAATCTCACTGGATATTCACATCCTGACCCCACCCCCTTCCCAGAAAACCACAGTGAAAAACTTCTCTAAAGCAAATTTCACACTCCTCAAAACTGAGGTGGAATCCTTCAAAGCCCCCGGGCCTGTGGAAAATACGGCCCAGACCACAGAATCCTTTATAAACGCATTCTATGAACACCTACAGGAATGCATGGATCATGCGATCCCAAATAAAACCAAGACCCAATCCTCCAAAGGCAGATGTCCTGTCTGGTGGACCCCAGCTATAAACAAACTATACAATAGAAGGAGGAAGCTACTAAATGATAGAGCAAAATCCCAAAAAGGGAAGGCATCACTGATCAGTATTAGCAAAAAACTACGGGCACACATAAAATTGTCTAAGGCCAGCTTCGAGAGAAAAATTGCACAGGACACTAAGGATAATCACAAGGCTTTCTTTAGTTATGTTAGGAACCTGGGTGGTAATTCCCAGATATGCTCAGAATTAGTCCAAAATGACAAAAAATACACCGAACCCACAGACATTGCCAACATCCTAGCTGACAGGTTCAGCGCAAACTTCTCCCCACCAAAAGGGCAAATATCTATCCCAGCAGAGTGCTGCCCCCCTGACATCTCAGATGCTCAGGTAAGAGCCACCCTCTCCAAAGCAAAAAACACAGCATCAATGGGACCAGACGGTGTCCCGGGCTGCGTCCTACATGAACTCCAAGAAGAGCTAAACCCAAACATAAAACTACTGTTCAATCTCAGCCTTACTACAGGATATGTGCCCAAAGAGTGGCGTACAGCAACAGTGGTCCCTCTCCATAAAGGTGGTGCCTCAACGGATCCTGGAAACTATCGCCCCATAAGCCTGACTAGCTTGGTCTGCAAAGCTATGGAAAGGATCATCATGGACCTCATAAATAAAGATATTGGGGACCTACAAACACTGGATCCTACCCAGTTCGGCTTTGTTAAGGGCAGATCCTGCCTCTTAAACCTGGTTGATTTCTTTGAAACAGTCACCAAGGCCATTGACGAGGGGAAGGTGGTCCACACAGCCTACCTGGACCTCAAAAGCCTTTGATACAATACCCCACTCGGGCATTATAGATAAGCTCACCAGCTTAAATATAAACCCCTATGTCACTAGATGGATTGCAAATTGGCTCAAGGACAGAACCCACATGGTTAGAACTGCTGGAGCCATGTCAGACTCCAAACCAGTTACAAGTGGTGTCCCACAAGGCTCAGTCCTGGGACCTCTCTTGTTTGGTATATATTTCTTGGAGGTACAGGCCAACACGGAAGGACTGTGGCTGACCAAGTTCGCAGATGACTGCAAACTGGGCACCATAATCGACTCTCCAGCCGACACAAGCATCCTCCAAAAGGGCCTCATAGAAACAGACAACTGGTGCCAGAGCCATGGCCTCAAGCTAAATGCCAAAAAGTGTATAGTCATCCCCTTTGGCAAAAACAAAGTGCCCACAAATTACCACATAGGTGGTAATCCATTAAGTACAGAAGAAGTAATTAGGGTCCTGGGGATCCAAGTTGATAGCAATCTCTCATTTTACAATGCCAATAAGTGA
>NW_025059682.1:0-5945 GCF_019279795.1 Protopterus annectens
ACATTCCCTACTAGAATAGGTAATGCTCAACAAAAGAAGCACTATGACTGGATTCCCAAAAAGAAAAAGGCCCCCAATTTCCCTTAGCCCCAAAAAAAAAAAACTTTAAATTCCTGTAACTGGTCCATGCTAAAACACTTCCCCTAGATGAGAGTGTGACATACTTTAATGACACATTCCTAAATATACTGGACTCTCATGCACCTAACCGACTCATCAGAGCCAAGGTCCGGATAGCACCTTGGCTAACCAAAGAAACCAAATCATAAATTAAGCTTAGAGACCAGGCCTGGGAAAAGTGGCGTACCACCAAAGCACCCCTAGATCGCATCAAATTTCAGCAGCTCAGAAACTCTACAAAAACAGATATTACCCGGGATAAAAAGAACTATTTCTGTCATCTCCAAGATAAACACCAAAATAACCCAAAGAAGTTTTGGGCAGGTTTTAATAACCTCCTTTATTCTGGGAAATCAACTACCCCTACCCCTGAAAAACTTATTGGTAAAGATCCTGAAGAAATAGCTAATACGTTTAACTCTTTTTTCACCGAGACCATTCAGTCACTAGCCAGTCAGTTACCTACTTCTTCCTCCTCCTTAACCAGTGCCACTCGCAAATCTCTACCCACCTTTAATCTTCAAATCCAATATCCATCTCCTATATCAGAACCCTATTAAAGAAACTCAAACCATCCACCTATCGGCTGATCGCCTCCCAGCTGAATACCTACAAATAGTATCTGATGTTATAGCCTATCCCATCTCAATCTGATTGGCTGTGAACTATAACAGAGGCCACCATCCCCTCAAATTGGAAAAATATTCATACGTCCCACTTCATAAGGGAGGCCTCCTTACGGAAACATCGAACTATAGACCCTATAGCAATATTGTCTCCAATAGCAAAATTATGGAAAGGTGTGCTCACAAGCAACCCTACACTACCTCACCTCCTAAACAATCTTCTGTCCAAAAGTCAACATGGTTTTCGCCCCCATCATAGTACAACCACTGCCCTCCTTTCCTTTGTTGATTCAGTAAACAGCAACCGTAATAAATAAATTAACACCATTTCTGCTCTCTTACTTGACTTGTCAAAAGCTGACATGGTCAATCATCAACCACACCCAATAACTTGAAACCCTCTCAATTCGATAACTTAGCCCTATGCTGGTTTACCTGTTTACCTTCTGGTAGCAACAAGCAGTCCAGTATAAAGCAAGCTATCTCACTTGATACCTAACACCATAGGAGTTCCCCAAGGCTCTATACTTGGTCTCCTTTTCTCTGTATTCATAAATGATCTCCATTCAGTCATCCCCAAAGCCACCTGCATTCAATATGCAGATGACTCCACCCTGATTTGCTCTGATGTTTCTCTCCATAATCTCAAAGTTGTCACCCAACACTGTTTTGCTGCTGTTGAAAAATGGTTCTCTGAACGGAAACCTCCTAAATCCAATAAAAACTAAGCTACTACTAATCTTCCCCACCTCTGCAACTCCCTTAGGGCAATACCCTCCACATTCTAATAATAGGACCTTTCACGTTCAATCCACCAACGGCACCATCATCGAGCCTGTCACCAACACCAAACTACTAGGTGTTACTATTGATCACAAGCTCAAATTTGATATGCACATTAGTCAAACCATTAAGACAGTAAACAAGAAACTTGGTTCCATGTACAGAATTAAGAACTTTCTAACTTCTAATACTAAACTAACCATTGCACGTACACACCTTCTCTCCACCCTATTATATGCCTCTCCGGTACTATCCTTCCTCAATAAAAATGAGCTTAATAAACTCTCTGTTGCTTATAACCATATTGCCAAATTTGTCACAGGAGTACCTTACCATACTCATCACTGCCTTAACCTAAAGAAACTTGATTGGTTAGAACTGCCCAACCTTCTCAAACTTAACCAACTTACTGAAGCATTTAAAATAATTAAGGGACCAGATAAAACCCCCTCACTGAACAAACTCTTGACGCCCTACTCCAATCTCAACTGCCTCCGATCTTCAAATAGTGTCCTGGTACAAACTACGAAATCTAATAATTCGGGAGGTGATGCTCTTTATGCCAATTCTATTGGAAAGCTTTGGAATTCCCTTCCTAATAACCTAAGACTAACCACTTCACTCAGCCATTTTAAAATTAATCTCAAATTATTCCTTAAGGCACACTGGCTATGTCCTTGTGACAATCCTGACTAATCCCATAGTCGTATACCACCCACATGCTATTATCTAAAGGTCTCTTCCCTCCTCGCTTCTCTAGATCCCTTCAAACATATCTCCTCTAATCACCAAGCCCTTCTTTCTGTATGTTTAGTTCCTCTTGGACTGCTCTCTCCTTAGATTTCGAGAGTCGATCTGTGAAAAAATTTTCATCCTTCTCCTCTGAGATTAAAATCTTAATCCCCTTGACTGCTTAATGTATCTGTATTTCTGTTTACTTACACATCATGTACTTGTGAATTTATTAGAATGTAATTTTGTGCCTCTCTGTATTATGTATACTAAGAATGTAGCTGGATGTAAGTCTATGTATTGTTTTTTAAATGTGGAGCTTTTCTCCCCGGGTCTCTGCTGAAAATGGATATGTATCCAGTTAAACTAACCCGGTAAACAAATGTAAAATAAAATAAATAAATAAATGTGTTATTGATTACCGAAATCCAAGCATTTAAAATTAAATGCCTATGGCAGATTGCAATGATTTTCTTGGACTGAACCCTGTGTACTCTTTCAATAATAAAGGGGCCTTAGCTTCTAACAATGTTTGTGTTTCTCTAGATATAAAGGGCATTGGGTTGAGTCCCTCCAGTACCTGCTAGGTAGTTAAAGCATCCTAAGGTTACATCGAAGCGCTATTTTTCTCATTCATGAATTTTGTCTGAACGTATGGAAGGCATTGTAGCCCTTCATGGCTGGGGTGTTTTACATACATTTGAACCATGCCTCGGTGACTGCACACACATTAGAATCTTCGAAAGTGACGAGTGTTCCCAGGGAGTGTGGTTTCTTGTTTAGACTCTTAGTATTAAGCAGCAATACCTTGAGTTTATCTAGAGAGGATTTTGTTATGTTAGAAGGTTGGTTATTTTGACACTGCCTAAAAAAGGCACAATACAGTTTGCTAATGCCTTTGCCAGTATCAAAAACCCTAGAGGAGACAGATGCAGACCATCTCTGGCAAAGCAGCTTGGACTGTCAACCATTGTTTTCCCTGGCTGACAAATAGTGTCTCCCAAGAAAAACGGGTATAAGCAGGGCTCCTTACGAAACGCTCTTTAATACTTGAAGTGCGGTAATTACAATACACTTTTCGTTGGGACAAACCCAACTTCTTCAGAAGGTAAAAAAGTCAATCAACTGTGACACAGTACGCTGAGCAATTTATACACTTTGTTAAAAAACTGAACACACCCTTCCTAAATCCTGATTGAATAATTGGTGTGTTACGAACATCAGTTAACTAAAAACAATGAGTTAGTTTACCAAAACAAGTTTCACAATAAAATGCTTGGAATACCAAGGATGATTATCTTTGTTACAAATGCCCTAAACTAACACACATTTGTGGTTGTAGGGAAGTGTAAATAACAAAATAAAATAAGTAAGTAAGAATATGCCATAGATCTTACCAAAACGACCTGTTTTTGCATATTTAAACCACGCACCAGTAATAGCAAGTTGTAAATAATGTACGTGTGTGTATTTTTAAAATCGCGCCTCTTTCTAGTGTTTGAGGCATAGGTTAAAAAGGTGGGGACCAGTAGACTATGTCCTGTATAAAGTGTTAAAACCAAGTTTGGTATCATTGCCAATGTCAATTGGTCACCGAGGCATACCTGACATTAATGATTGCAGTTCCCTGCTTACAAATAGTGATGTTAACCACTGTTATACTATAATGGGAAGTTTAATACATTCAGTTTTCCCTAAGGTTGTTTTAAAGTGGATGGTATACGCTGTCAGCGTTAAAAAGACTGTACAGTTCATAATTTCCTATGTTCATGTCACCTATTGTCTACAATTGGTGTTTTATAGAATACTGTCAAATGAGTCCTGGGTGGGGGTAACATGTATAGTGTATATGTGCGCACAGTGTAATCTGTTAATGGGTTAAAGTGGTATTTAGGAATCTATCTCTCAAGGTTTTTTAACCTCAGGATACAGGCTATGGAAGTTGATTCATTTATTCCAGGCCACTGGTTGGCATTTGTTCTAAGCTGCCAAACCAGTTCCTTTCTCTCCAGCTTTAATGAATCGTGACCACCCCTAGGGTCCCTAACTTGTTGGTCTATTACCTTGAATTTAAATTCATGATCTGGATGTTCATTGTGGTGTCTAGCTAGTGCATTAACTGGGTTGTTGGTCCTGATGTTGTATATGTGTTCATAAACCCTTTCTTTGAATTTTCTATCAGTTTTACCGATGTAGAAAGCTGGGCATTGAACACACTTAGCTAGGTACACCACTTGTGTACTATTACAATTAGCCTTAAAATTTATTTTGAAGCTCCAGTCACCTATCTGTAAGTCTGTACCCTCATCCACATGTTGTCCATATTTGCACATATTACACTTAAACATGCCCTTTTTGGTTCTGTGTTGTTGTCTATCATTTTCCAATAGTTGTTTTAAGTTGTTGCCCCGTTTGTAGGTTATTAGGGGCCTGTCTGGTAGTACCATTCGGTATTTTCCATCACTTAACAATAGATCCCAGTTCTTTAACAGTATTCTGTATAAGTCGTGGGAATCCATATTGAAAGTGCTGCAAAATCTCCATGAAAAACTCGTCGTGTCATCTACCCTACTGTTCTGTGCCATAGTGTCATTCTGCGTGTCATTATTCCTGCCCAATATAGGAACATAGACTTTGAGGGTCCTTTTGTCCTTTACTTCATCTACAATTTCTTGTAAGAAGTTCAAAGGGTACCCTCTTTTTAGGAAAAACTGAGTCAACAAATCACATTCCTCCATGAAGTCAGTGTCTTTACTGACCATTCTAGCTGCCCTGACCATTTGGCCCTTTACCACGATTTCTTTTGATGTTTGTGGCAGCTAGAAAAATGTAGGAATGAGTTGGAGTAGGTGTCTTTCCTATGAATTTTGGATTCCCATCTTTTTTTTTCATAATCCTTCCTCAAGTCTACTCCAGGTAGTCTATTCTGTGTTTATTGTATTTATGTGTAAAGACAAAAATTAGTGGAGTTGTTGAACTCCCTCATCATATTCTCATTTCCACATCGGTTCCGTCAAATAACAAAAATATGTCATCCAGGAACCTCGTGTAGAAAATTAGTTTGGCATTTAACACACTGTTTGAAAATATGAAAGACCTTTCCCAGGATGCCATAACCAGGTTAGCTATGCTGCCCCCACATGGGGAGCCCATAGCTACACCGATTTCTTGATGGTATATGGTGTCCTGGAACATGATGTAGTTGTAGGAGAGAACAGTGTCAATCAATTCTCCCGACAATAATATCAGTGATGCCCCAGTGATCTTAACAGGTCAGTCACCCATTCAATGGCTATAGTGTGAGGTATTGAGGAGTAAAGGTCCTTTACGTCGATAGTCACTAATTGGCTATCTGGAAAAAATCCCACATTGTTAATGGATTCCAGAAAGGACCATGAGTCTTTTGTTATTTGTTTCTCACCTTTTACATATTTTTGGAGAATTCTATCTAGTACTTTAGGGCAGGTGTAAGTTGTACTATTTCTACCATCCACTAATGGTCGCATGGGTGGATTGTTAATGCTCTTATGGATTTTAGGGATACCAAATAATATTGGAGTTCTAGGTGCCAATTGTTGCATGTAAATATATGTGTCCCTGTCAACCTGCCTCAATGTATCTCCTCAATAAACATCTTAACCCTGGTTTGGCTCTGTTCATTTCGTTATTTTTTATGGCACCCCC